>NC_047112.1:60371846-60603066 GCF_902500255.1 Thalassophryne amazonica | reverse complement strand
CACACACACACATATATACACACACACACACACACATATATATATATATTTTTTTTTTTTAACAAGAAATGCACCGCTTTTCGAACAAATTCTTGGTTCACGAACATAGTGGTATTTGACTCTTACACTGGAACAAAATATGGCTCAAGTCTTGAGTTCATTAAATTTACTATCTTGTATGTATTGTCTGTAATACAGTTCCACAAATGGACTGACTGTCTAAATTAATCGACTTTAATTCTGCTTTCATTCTACATTCATCAAATGTGTTTTATAAAACAAATCAGTAATTGCACCTTTTCTGCTTTTTAGTTTAGTGCACAAAAATAATGTCAAATGTATATGTGTTGTCTTTAATTCTGATGTGTGCCATTATTACTGCAAACAAGTAATAATTGTGGATTAATTGCCGTTTGTCTGTGGCAATTTGAGTATGGACGTAATCTCGTTGTTGTTGCACTTGTAATGATAATGACAATAAATCTCACCCATCCATCCATCCATTTTAGTAAATACACTTAAAGACATAACTGTTGCTAATGAAAAGTCTTTTGCCACTTGTAGGTCATGTAAAACTGATGCAATAGTAAAATTAAATTTAAAGATCATCACCTTATAAATTGAATTCTAAATAAAGTGTTGTGAAATGCCATCACCAGCAGCGCTTTCAAATGCCACCAGTTATAATATAAATAATGAAAATCATAATCAATGAATATGCCTGCACAGTATTTAGCACAATGCTTTAATTTTACCGTGAAATATTTTATTTTACAAATTCTATCACCATTTTTGAATGATTTATCTATTAATGAGTAAAAACTGGAGGAAATCAATTGTCAGGCCTGAAAGAGGTTTCTGTAGGAAGAATTTTAGCCATCAGGTCAAGTGTGAGGGGGAAGTGATAGCTTTTTGAGAGGATTTGGTACTGCTGTAACAGAAGGTGGCAGCAATGAGGATGTCAGCTGCCATTAAACACCACAGAAGAAAGGAGGGGTGCATTTGATTTTCTACACAGGGCCATGTTTTGAGAATAGTGTGTAAATGTATAAGTAAAATGTATATGTAAAAGTGTATATGTATATATATATATATATATATATATATATATACACACACACACACACACACACACACAGTGAGGAAAATAAGTATTTGAACACCCTGCGATTTTGCGAGTTCTCCCACTTAGAAATCATGGGGGGGGGGTCTGAAATTTTCATCTTAGGTACATGTCCACTGTGAGAGACATGATCAAAAAAAAAAAAAAAAAAAAATCGGAAATCATAATGTATGATTTTTTTAATAATTTATTTGTATGTTCCTGCTGCAAATAAGTATTTGAACACCTGTGAAAATCAATGTTAATATTTGGTACAGTAGCCTTTGTTTGCAATTACAGAGGTCAAATGTTTCCTGTAGTTCTTGACCAAGTTCCTCCATACAGATCTTCTCTAGATCTTTCAGGTTTGAAGTTTCAGCTCCCTCCAAAGATTTTCTATTGAGTTCAGGTCTGGAGACTGGCCAGGCCATTCCAGGACCTTGAAATGCTTCTTATGGAGCCCCCTCCTTAGTTGCCCTGGCTGTGTGTTTGGGTTCATTGTCATGCTGGAAGACCCAGTCATGACCCATCTTCAATGCTCTTACTGAGGGAAGGAGGTTGTTTGCCAAAATCTCGCAATACATGACCCCATCCATCCTCCCTTCAATACGGTGCAGTCGTCCTGTCCCCTTTGCAGAAGAGCACCCCCAGAGTATGATGTTTCCACCCCCATGCTTCACAGTTGGGATGGTTTTCTTGGGGTTGTTCTCATCCTCTAAACATGGTAAGTGGAGTTGATTCCAAAAACCTCTATTCTGGTCTCATCTGACCACATGACCTTCACCCATGCATCCTCTGGATCATCCAGATGGTCACTGGTGAACTTCAAACGGGCCTGGACATGTGCTGGCTTGAGCATGGGGACCTTGCTGCCCTGTAGGATTTTAAACCATGACAGCATCATGTGTTACTAATGTAATCTTTGTGACTGTGGTCCCAGCTCTCTTCAGGTCATTGACCAGGTCCTCCTGTGCAGTTCTGAGCTTTCTCAGAATCATCCTTACCCCACAAAGTGAGATCTTGCATGGAATCCCAGACCAAGGGAGACTGACAGTCATCTTGTGTTTCTTCCACTTTCTAATAAATAATCATAACAGTTGTCTTCTACCAAGCTGCTTGCCTGTTGTCCTGTAGTCCATCCTAGCCTTGTGCAGGTCTACAGTTTTGTCCCTGGTGTCCTTAAACAGCTCTTTGGTCTTAGCTATGGTGGACAGGTTGGAGTGTGATTGATTGAGTGTGTGAACAGGTGTCTTTTATACAGGTAACAAGTTCAAACAGAAACATTAACAGGTCTGTGAGCCAGAATTCTTGCTGGTTGGTAGGTGTTCAAATACTTATTTGCAGCAGTAACATACAAATAAATTATTTAAAAAAAAACAATACATTGTGATTTCCTGATTTTTTTATTTTTTTTTTAGATTATGTGTCTCACAGTGGACATGCACCTAAGATGAAAATTTCAGACCCCTCCATGATTTCTAAGTGGGAGAACATATATATATATATATATATATATATATATATATATATAAAGTTACCAGTTTTATATGGAAAAATAAACGGAACATGGAAACAAATTTAGACGGAAATCCATATGTAAACATTGGTTTTGCAGCCCGGCTGGCTACTGTGAGGGGGGGCCCCTTTGAGGGGGATTCCGATAACTGTCGCTACACCTTCATGCATTAACTGTCACAGAATTTAGAGGAGTGCTCACACAGTTGCATAAAATTCATAACCAATCGTTGTCTGGAGGCCCCAGGCAATTGATTGGTTTGCTTGCCTTGTTGCAAAGGGCCTGGGTTAAGGTCTGGGCTAGCAATGACTGCTACCAGTGCTGGCGGGAATTGTGGTACTACTGGGTGAAGAAGAGGAGAAGAATGTGTCCAGAGACAGCAAAAGAAGAGGATGGATGTGCTGAGGGAGGATATGCAGGTGGTTGGTGATACAGAGGGCAGGGTGAGATGGAAACAACTGATCTGCTGTACCGACCCCTAACGGCAGCAGCCATAAGAAGATGATCACAATATGAAAAATCTATTAGAAAAAAATTACACTAAGTCAAATAATTGCATTCCTGTGTACTGGGCAGATAATTATTTGCAGCTGCTGAAAATTACATTTCTCTGAGGTTAGAACAGTGTGATAAACAAGTTCACATCTTAAAAAAAAAAAAAAAAAAAAATATATATATATATTTGAACAGATGAGTTCAAACAATTAGGAGCAGAAATGGTCCCTAAGTTTTCTCTTTCAGCAGTGTGGATGGCTGCAGCGTCTGCTGGTGCTCATCTGCAGAACTGCAATCTGAAACAGTTTCAGCAGGAGGCTTGTCCTGCAAACATCAGTGATATGATGAGAAGGAGTGTAATAAACTTCAGTGTTCATTCAGATCATGTTACTGAGGAGTAAACAAAAAGAGCAACGAATCCTGAAGCACTTTCACATTTATAAGACATGAACAAATAATCCAAGACAATTTGCTAAACCAAGGATCAAGTACACCACATGCAGTGGTGGGCACAGATAACCAAAAAATTAACTTCTATAACAGATAATCAGATAACTGAAAAGTTATCTTTGATAAAGATAAAATGATAAACCACCCAAAAATGTAACCGATAAATTCCAGTATTGTCTCTGGTACGTTTGCAACTACTAATAAACTGAATTTGAGTTTTAACACCACGATCGCTTCTGGAAGCACCAAAAGCGACAAAAGACCCAAACAGTGAGCCCACACTTTTGTCTTTGAACATCCTGCTCCCTGCTCGAAGCTCTTGTTTACTACACAGCTTCCAGCACAGCAGCAGCACCCTGAGAGTGGCCATAAAGCCAGCTCTCTACCAATCACAATGCTCTGGTCAGGCGGAGGTGTTGGAAAATAAAGTCATGCTGACTTATGGTTTGGTGTGAATACTGATAGACTAGCTCCATTAATGTCAATTCTGTCATTTGTACAAAGTTAAAATATAACATATATCTTTTAATGTTGACTGATGCAATAATTCTGAGGTTTTGTAACAAACACAGACAGATTGCAAAGGATTCTGGGTAAAAGTGCCTCTGCTAAACACTGATTGGTTCAGTCATTCATTATGTAAACCAACACGTTAATGTGTCGTGTGTTGGTGTTTACAGATAAATGTGCTTTTGTAAAATATTCCATTTTTTTATTTGTAAAAACAGGCATTTTTACGGAGCCCTGGAAGTGTCATCGCAAAATGTTGTGCATGTGGAGAGAATGTGCGCTCATTTTATTAGTGCTGTGCGCACGTTTTATGATGTTGTAAAACGTCAGTATTGTCTTGACACATAAATGTTGGCTTTACATTGTGCGAGTTTTGGCCCTTTTTCAGATGATTTTTCATTCGTGCGAGAATTTTTTGGACCGAGTTTCAGGTTAATCGCGTGTCCTGCATCGTGTAGTGTACATGGAGTAACAAGCTGCGTTTAACATCTCATGACCACCTCCTGATCGCCGATCGTATGGTCGAATGAAAATCAAACCTGTTTGATATTATTCTGGTCGGCCGTCGTGAGGTTATCCTGCTGCTGAAGAGCAACAAGTGTCCAACCGTTCACACTGTACATGTGCAAACACCGCAGAGCTGTCTTGTAATGTTTTTTTTTTTGTTTTTAAACTTAATTTGTAAAAAAAAAAAAAAAAAAAAAAAAGCCATTTGCAAAGCCAAAAAGTTGATTTGACAACCATAACCGGGGTCAAAATAAATAGAACACTGCCATCTACTGGTGCCCAGCCGCTTAGTACTTCGGGCAAATACTGCCATGAACACTACTGGCCAGGAGATGGCAGTAGAGGCCTTGAATACTTGCCAAAACAAAATTCCAGATAATCTGTCTGCTACAATTAAGATGCGAGGAATTTAACAAACGCAAATACAATAATGTATGTACGAGGTCTGTTAGAAAACTATCCGACCTTTTTATTTTTTGCAAAAACCATATGGATTTGAATCACGTGTGATTACATCAGCCAAGCTTGAACCTTTGTGCGCATGCGTGAGTTTTTTCACGCCTGTCGGTTGCGTCATTCGCCTGTGAGCAGGCTTTGTGTGAGCAGTGGTCCACCCCCCTCGTCGGATTTTTATTGCGAGTAAAATGTCTCAACGATTTGGAGCTTTGCTGCATCAAATTTTTCCAAAAACTGTGAGAGACAGCCAGGTGGACACCATTCGGAAAATTCAGATGGCTTTCAGGGACGATTTTATGGGGATCACACAGATTAAGGAGTGTTTCAGCCGGTTTAAAGACCGCCCACAGCGGCTGAGAGCGCGCTGCACTCCGAGCGGCGATCGACAGGCTGAAGCGACCAGATCATTTCCAAAGTGAAGGCTGTGTTGATCCGGGACGTCGTCTGACTACCACAGAAATGGCAGAAGACGTGGACATCAGCACTTTTTCGGCACATTAAACTGTTACAGGAGTTTTTGTCATGGAAAGAGGAGAGGAGGAATGCGCCACACAGCCACGAATGGCGCGGGACAAAAGCACCTCCGTGTTGGTCTCACAGGACGGCTTTCAGATGGCTTTCAGATGGCTTTCGGTGGCTTTTCAGTCGTGTGACTATCCGAGAAATTGTGGATGAGCTGGACATGCCAGAACATGTCCTGAAGCCTCACAGGACATGTTCTGGCATGTCCAGCTCATCCACAATTTCTCGGATAGTCACACGACTGAAAAGTCACCGAAAGCCATCTGAATTTTCCGAATGGTGTCCACCTGGCTGTCTCTCACAGTTTCTGGAAAAATTTGATGCAGCAAAGCTCCAAATCGTTTAGACATTTTACTCACAATAAAAATCCAACGAGGGGGGTAGACCACTGCTCACGAGGGGGGGTGGACCACTGCTCACACAAAGCCTGCTCACAGGCAAATGACGCAACCGGCAGGCGTGAAAAAACTCACGCATGCGCACGAAGGTTCAAGCTTAGCTGATGCAATCACACGTGATTCAAATCCATATGGTTTTTGCAAAAAATAAAAAGGTCGGATAGTTTTCTAACAGACCTCATATATGTGGGGTGGGTATTTATAAGCTTTGCTTCTGCTCACCCCCTTTTTGGTCACACGTCACTGTGGAATTGTCTTGTATATCAGTTTTTGTTATTGACGAGTTGTGTGCCAAATAAATAAGTTTAAGTTTAAGTTTAAAAAAAGTTTAAGTTTACGTCTATAAACCCAGAGAATATATTCACGAGAGTTTTAGGCACTAGAGTTTAATGCTGTTGTCCATGGAGCCTGAACAAGAGTGTCTGAAATGCATTTGTCCTGTCATGAACGTACTGAGATTACCCTCTCCTACACATAATGCACTGCTGGGCACAGCAAAACCTTAAAAATTAGCACATTACTTTAAAACTAAAACATATATCTGATATTTTCACTTTATAAAACTTCAGACATGATAGTAATTTTAAATAACTTGTCCAAAATTAGTTTGGTTAAAGTTAAAAATGCATGCCTCTGGATGACTTTGGTGATATTGCCAGCGTATCAGTATGGTGTTAAAGGAAATGATTTTTTTTTTTGTGACCAGTTCTCCTTTGTTTGCAAAGGATAGAGCAGTTTCTCATGGAAGCAGCTCTCTTCTGTTTGCAGAGGGTAGAACTATACATCTGTTAGGAAACTTTTAACAGGTAGGTGCTCAACTGATTTTAAATTTTAAATGCGTTTGTCGCTGTTCAGCTTTGTTTACTACGTTATTGGTCTAAAAGTTAGACAAAAATTTATAGGAAGATAATTGGTCCGATAATAGTTTTTAAAGTTATCTAAAAAGATAATCCAATAATGAAAAACATAAAACAATTATCTGTTATCGGAACTGTACCCACCACTGACCACATGCACATCTGTTAGAGATCTGTTCAATTTAATAATCTGTTCAAATACAGATCAGTGTCCGCAGATTTATAAAACTTGCATGATGTCGTTAAAAAACAAAACAAAACACTGTGCGATAGGCATTTTAAAAACTCAGTGACGATCAGGATTACAGAGTACAACACTAACAAGCCCCTCCCCCCCCCATGATAAAATCCACAGACTTTTCACAGCCCAATACTGTCACATTACAGCAAGTAAACTCTACAGCAGGGGTCACCTACCCTGTTCTTGGAGATCACCTGCCCTGTTTACCTGCTGCAATCACAGCTGATTAATTAATCAAGTCAGCTGTTTTTCTAACTTTAATAATGGTTGAGCAAACATGACTTAGTTAATCAGCAGGGCTAGTTGGAGAAGATGCTGGATAGACCATCTCTAGGACCAAACACTGAATGTTCCTTTAAGGTTCCATGTGGGGACTTACTCTGTGTTTGAGGTAGGAGAGGTAGGTATCCCATCCTAAAGTGACCGTGTTGACGTACACCACACGGAATTTGGGTGACAGGAAGTAGAAGTTAATCACCTGAGCTGCAGGCCAAACACACCAGTCCATCTGTCAGAAACAACAGATTAACAGACAATTCCAAAGTGATTACTCAGCAGAAAAGCACTAACACTGTAAAACTTTGGAAATAATCACTGCAGCACTTCAGTTCATCTCATAGGCAGGATGAGAATATAAACACAAGCCACAAGCCAAAAACATTTGCTGCAGTACAGAGGAGCTGTGTTTACTCTCATCTTTAGCTGGCAGGTACCCACGGTCTTTAACAAAAAAATAAATAAATAAATAAATAAATAATCTGACTGCAGAAACAGATTTAAACAAAACCAACTGGTGCTCTTTCAAAGAAATGCATTTCCTAAATAGTGTTAACAAGGACTCATTCGGGAGTACGGTTACAAGAATTTTGTGTACCATATATATATTTGTATTTTCCACATTATTTTACAAAATAAATTCAATAAATCAGTTAAATGTGTCAAAAGGTGAGCTTGCTCTGTGCTGGTACTGTCTCTATATGCTACAGAAACTCAAGTTACAGTTACAAAGCTAACTTATGAACGATGACACCGAGCGTGTGATGATGCAGTTACACGCTCCACTTCAACAGGCCAGAGCCCGAAACGTGCACTCACCTTGTAGAATTCCCAGAACTTGTCTTTAAACTCCCCCCACCCCTCAGATAAAGTGTGTCCCTCCATAAGAGCCATACCTGCAGCAAACAAAACAGCATGACAGACATGCGTCAGCAACGCATTTCATCAGACAGAATTTAGATAAATTTTATGGCTGCAGGACTATGCAACCGTAGTAAAAACATAAAAAAAAAAACAGCCGTACACAAACAAGGAGCAGAATCCTAACATCTTATTCCAGACAACCTCTGAACTCCTTTAATTGAAGGAGCAACCATGTGAGGACGTTATTGTAAACATCTGGGTTTAACACCTTGACAAACGTACAGATGTGTACTCTTTCATGTGTGTGTGTGTGGGGGGGGGGGGGGGGGGGCTGGCTCCGATAAAACAAATTTTATTTTTGTCATTTGTTATATTTATATTTTGTTTGACTAGAATACAGTCAGTTTTTGTCACACTTCATAGATCAGCAAACTTTTTATTCCACAGCACTCCACTCAGATAGTGTGCAAAACACAATAATACATAAAATGTAGTATGTCTGATTTGTAATCTTCATACACAGCAAATTTATACACACACATACATACACATATATACAACATTTAAAAGAGATATACCACAGTGGGAGTAAAATAAACATATATAGAAATGTGGATGAATCGATGAATGGGATATTAAATGGTTTTGGAATTTTGTACCAATTTTTTTTAAAAAAAGCAGCAATAAAATTCAGATTTTGGGTGTAAAATAAGTCCTGGTGGCTTCTCCTTGTTTTTCCCCCAATTGAGGTCACCACAGAAAATGCTGATTTGGCACGATTTTTTTTTAACCCCAGATTCCACTCCACATTACATGGAGAATGGGCAGGGTGGTCTTGAATCAGGAACCTTCCCTGGAAACAAGCACACCAACTGCTTGGCCACCACCCCCTAAAACACAGACTGTGTTGGTGTAGGTGTGCAGTTTTGACACAAGACACTGTCATGGATTTAGTTATGTAGTTCAGCCTGATCGACGCCTGTCGGGACAGATGTGACTTCAGTGGGCTTCCATGATATCCACAAAACATGCATTTCTTTTATACGCAGACCAGGGCTGACTGAAGGTCTGGGTTAGGTCGTAGGAGGGCAAGTAGGTGATTCATTAAATGGGATGCATATGAGTGTTCAACACACCCTGAGCTCATAAAATGAAGAAACTATAGCCTCACATAAAAAAGCCAACCATAGACTTTTGGTCAATATTAAAATAAATACCTAAAGTTAGCTACAGTGTGTAGGATTTGGGGTTGTTTTCAAGAGCAGTAGGTTCCCAGATCAAAACCACCCCTGCCTAGTCTTCATTTGAAGTTGCATCAGGAAGGGCAGCCGGTGTCACAGACTGAACGGTCCGCCCGCGCATACGTTATTTTGGAGCTCAGCTGCTCATCTAAGACAGAGTCTATTCACCCAAATCAAATGGATTAGTGGGATTATTAACCATCAGATGACAAGGTAAAACCTCTTAAATCATTCTAAAGTCAGTTTTAAGCAGAAACAAGGCAAAACTCTGTGACACTTTGAAATGACCAACGCGCAGTGAACGCATCAGCTAGCAGCTCATGTAGCCGCAGCACTCTGATTGCTTCCTCTGTCTTTAATGATGAAATAATGCTGAATTTATGTGGAAATGATTGTTGCACAAAAACTTCAGATATCTGTCGCTGAGACAGATGATGACCGGAGTGCAGTTTTAAGCAGAAACGAGGTGATAATCTGTGAACCGCGGCTAAGGACGCATGAGCAGTGAAGGCAGGGTGGACAGATTTTTAGGGGGGGACCGTGCAGTCTGTGACACCGGGCAAAACTTGTGCCAAATGAACATGCAGATCCATAATGGTTGAGAAAGGGAGAAACCGAAAGAGCTTACTTTTATTTGCAGAAATGAAATGTAGCATTCATAACCATCTGTCCATAAGTGTATAATTTACCCGCAACAATGAGTTGATGCATTTTCAAAAACTCTGAAGGAACCCTTCATGTGTATGTGGCAGTGAGCCCCCTCACGGAGGCCGTCATATTGCAGGCATTGATACAGTAGCCTAAAAGGGACATACTTTGTTGTGTGGGCCGCTGAAGAGGAGGTACTGCTGGCCCACCACCACCAGAGGGCGCCCTGCTTGGAGTGCGGGCTCCAAGCACAAGAGGGCGCCAGACCCAGAGGAGGTGACAGCTGTCACCCATTACTCCAGCTGTCACTCATCTACACCACCATATAAGCCGGACTGCAACTCCACCTCCCCGCCGAGAAATCGACTACCAGTACTAAGGTAAACTTCTCTGCTGTGATTATTGCGAATAATAATCTGATCTGTTTTGCAGCTGTTTTTCCTGTTGGTATTCCTTATCTGGGATTTTTGGCGTTTGGTGTGACTGCGACGACTTCGCCTCACACCCCAAAACCGATAAGTGGTAAACAGGAGCTGCACGTGTGTATGATTGGAGGTGGAGGTGCTCCCTCCTAACGGTGTCTGGACTGTTAATCACTGAGTGTGCGGACTCACACTCACACATCATCTTTCTGTTTTCTGCCAGCAGTACCAGGGTCGACAGCCGAAGACAGAGGCCACCTGGGGACTCGGGACTTGGCGGCTCCGGTGTTCTTCAGGCCGTTGGTGGTGGGAGCCGTGTGGGACGCGGCTTCTCTCTCGTCGGGCGTCTTCTATCTTCGAGCCTGCCCACACGTCACCTGGTGTTTATTGACTGTGAACATTAAGACACGTTTCGTTGTGTAATATCACAACATTAAATTGTTACCTTTTGGCTTACTCATTGTCCGTTCATTTGCGCCCCCTGTTGTGGGTCAGTGCTACGACACCTTCACAACAGGATTTCTCGGCCATCGTCATGGACTCCGAGGGGCGTCAACTCCAGCTTGAACGGCCAATGGAAGAGCCAGGAGTGCAGGCGTCAGCGGGAGGCGGGTTGAGTGAGCTGCAGCAGATCTTAACCACCTTCAAGGCCCGGTTAGTGTTTGTGACCGAGCAGAGTGTCCTCCTTAATCGGAGGGTGGAGGCTCTCACCGCCAGGGTGGAAGCGCGCGATCAGGGCGCTGCTGCAGCAACTCCTCTGGCTGGTCCTGGGCCCGTATCAAATGTTCCACTGGTCGTTCAACGAACCCCCCCACCGTCCCCTGAAGCATACATAAGCCCTCCGGAACCGTACGGGGGCTGTGTCGAGACGTGCGTGGACTTCCTCATGCAGTGTTCGCTCGTCTTTTCACAGCGCCCCGTCATGTACGCATCAGACGCTAGCCGGGTGGCTTATGTTATTAATTTGCTTCGAGGAAAGGCACGCGCATGGGCTACGGCGCTTTGGGAGCAGAATTCACGGCTCCTGACGTCTTATACTGGGTTCGTACGGGAATTCAAACAAGTGTTTGATCATCCCAACAGAGGCGAGACCGCTTCGAACGTGCTGCTGTCGATGAGACAGGGGCGCCGTAGCGCAGCCGAGTATGCAGTCGACTTCCGCATCGCGGCAGCGAGGTCCGGCTGGAATAACGTTGCGCTCCGCGCCGCCTTTGTAAATGGACTGTCCCCGGTCCTTAAGGAGCACCTACTGGCCAAGGATGAACCGCGGGAATTTGACGGGCTGATCGATTTGGTTATACGTTTAGACAACCGTTTAAATGAGCATCGTCGGGAGCAGGCCGGGGGGCGTGACCGGGCACGAGCCGTCCCTCCCCCTTCCGGTTCCGACAAGGTGACGTCGTCCCCACGCTTCACTGCCAGAGAGCTCCGTGTGGCTACGGCTCCCCCTGCTGAGGAGGCTAGGGACACGAGCAGGGCCAAATTAAGATCAAAAATCAGACAAAGGAGGCTGGCCCGCGGGGAGTGTTTTGTCTGCGGCTCTTGCGAGCACATGCAGAAGGACTGCCCTAAAACGGTCAAACTACAACGCCCGTCCTTAGAAACTGGGCTAAGGGTGGGTCATAACACGCACGCGGGAAAACCCCGCAAATCTGCACGAATCCCAGTAACAATCCTTTGTGGGGATTTAACCCTTCATGCCCCAGCACTGATAGACACAGGGTCTGAAGGGAATCTGCTGGACAGCAGATGGGTAAAGGAAGTAGGGCTCCCTCTGGTGGCTCTGCCGGCACCATTGCAGGTGCGAGCACTAGATGGCACTCTGCTTCCATTAATCACACATCAGACACAACCAGTGACTTTGGTTGTGTCTGGGAATCACAGGGAGGAGATAGTGTTCCATGTAACACCTTCTACCTCCCGAGTGATTTTGGGCTTTCCATGGATGGTGAAGCACAATCCCCGGATTGATTGGCCGTCTGGGGTTGTGACGCAGTGGAGCGAAACCTGCCACCGGGAGTGCTTAGGATCCTCGGTTCCTCCCGGCACTACGGCTAATGAGGAGGTCAAAGTTCCCCCCAATCTATCGGCGGTGCCAAAGGAGTACCACGATCTTGCTGACGTTTTCAGCAAAGATCTGGCACTCACTCTTCCCCCGCACCGACCGTATGATTGTGCCATCGATTTGGTCCCGGGCGCTGAGTACCCGTCCAGTAGGTTGTACAACCTCTCACGTCCGGAACGCGAATCAATGGAGACCTACATCCGGGACTCCTTAGCTGCCGGGCTGATCCGGAACTCCACCTCCCCGATGGGTGCTGGTTTCTTTTTTGTGGGCAAGAAAGACGGCGGACTCCGTCCATGCATTGATTACCGAGGGCTGAACGAGATCACGGTTCGCAACCGATACCCGTTACCTCTGTTGTATTCAGTGTTCACGCCCCTGCATGGAGCCCAAATTTTCACAAAATTGGATCTTAGAAACGCGTACCACCTGGTTCGGGTCCGGAAGGGAGACGAATGGAAGACGGCATTCAACACCCCGTTAGGTCATTTTGAGTACCTGGTTATGCCGTTCGGCCTCACTAACGCCCCCGCGACGTTCCAAGCTTTGGTAAATGACGTCTTGCGGGACTTCCTGCATCGGTTCGTCTTCGTATATCTGGACGATATACTCATCTTTTCCCCGGACCCTGAGACCCATGTCCAGCATGTACGTCAGGTCCTACAGCGGTTGTTGGAGAACCGGCTGTTTGTGAAGGGCGAGAAATGCGAGTTCCACCGCACTTCTTTGTCCTTCCTGGGGTTCATCATCTCCTCCAACTCCGTCGCCCCTGATCCGGCTAAGGTTGCGGCGGTGAGAGATTGGCCCCAACCGATAAGCCGCAGGAAACTACAGCAGTTCCTAGGCTTTGCAAATTTCTACAGGAGGTTCATTAAAGGTTACAGTCAGGTAGTTAGCCCCCTGACTGCCCTGACCTCCACCAAGGTCCCCTTCGCCTGGTCGGATCGGTGCGAAGCCGCGTTCCAGGAGTTGAAACGCCGGTTCTCGACTGCACCAGTTCTGGTGCAGCCTGATCCTGATCGCCAGTACATAGTAGAAGTGGACGCCTCTGACTCAGGGATAGGAGCCGTGCTGTCCCAGAGCGTGGAGGCTGATAAAGTCCTCCATCCTTGTGCCTTTTATTCCCGCAGGTTGACCCCAGCTGAACGGAACTATGACGTCGGCAATCGGGAACTTCTTGCGGTGAAGGAGGCTCTTGAAGAGTGGAGACACCTGCTGGAGGGGGCATCGTTGCCCTTCACGGTTTTCACAGACCATCGGAACCTGGAGTACATCCGGACCGCCAAGCGGCTGAATCCCAGGCAAGCCCGCTGGTCTCTGTTCTTCGGGCGCTTTGACTTCCAGATCACGTATCGCCCCGGGACCAAGAACCAAAAACCAGATGCATTGTCCCGGGTGCACGAAGAAGAAGCCAAAGCGGGGCTGTCGAACCCCACCGAGACCATCATCCCCGAGTCCACTGTCGTGGCCACCCTCACCTGGGACGTGGAGAAGACCGTCCGGGAGGCCCTGACAACGAGCCCGGACCCGGGGACTGGCCCCAAGAACAGACTGTACGTCCCACCAGAGGCAAGAGCTGCCGTATTGGACTTCTGTCACGGGTCCAAGCTCTCCTGTCATCCCGGAGTGCGTAGGACCATGGCAGTAGTCCAGCAGCGCTTCTGGTGGGCGTCCCTGGAAACCGATGTCCGGGACTACGTCCAGGCCTGTACCATCTGCGCCAGGGGCAAGGCAGACCATCGGAGGACGACGGGACTCCTCCAACCCCTGCCAGTGCCTCATCGTCCCTGGTCTCACATCGGCCTGGACTTCATCACGGGCCTCCCGCCGTCCCAGGGCAACACCGTTATTCTCACGATAGTGGACCGGTTCTCCAAGGCGGCCCACTTCGTGGCCCTCCCGAAGCTCCCGACGGCCCAGGAGACGGCGGACCTCCTGGTCCACCACGTCATGCGGCTGCATGGGATACCATCGGACATCGTTTCAGATCGTGGTCCCCAGTTCTCTTCACAGGTGTGGAAGAGTTTCTGTAAGGAGCTGTGGGCCACCGTGAGTCTCTCGTCCGGGTACCACCCCCAGACCAACAGCCAGGCAGAGCGGGCTAACCAGGAGTTGGAACAGGCCCTTCGCTGCGTCACCTCCGCGCACCCGGCGGCCTGGAGTCACCATCTGGCCTGGATCGTGTATGCCCATAACAGCCAAATCTCGTCTGCTACCGGCCTCTCCCCTTTTGAGGCATGTTTGGGGTTCCAGCCCCCATTGTTCCCGCTGGTGGAGGGAGAGGTCGGTGTGCCCTCGGTCCAGGCCCACCTCAGGAGGTGCCGCCGGGTGTGGCGGACCACGCGCTCTGCCCTATTAAAGGCCCGGACGAGGGCCAAAACCCATGCGGACCGCCGACGTTCCCCGGCCCCCACATACCAGCCCGGGCAGGAGGTGTGGCTGTCAACAAAGGACATCCCCCTCTGTGTGGACTCACCCAAATTAAAGGACAGATACATCGGCCCATTCCGCAGTGAAGCTGGGAGTCGGAGCTTCACTGCGGATCCACCCTGTTTTCCACGTGTCCCGTATCAAGCCACACCACACCTCGCCCCTCTGTGCACCTGGCCCTACGCCGCCTCCTCCCCGGCTCATCGACGGGGAGCCTGCTTGGACGGTCCGCAGGCTCCTGGACGTCCGTCGTAAGGGCCGGGGGTTCCAATATCTGGTGGACTGGGAGGGGTATGGACCCGAGGAACGCTCCTGGGTGAAGAGGAGCTTCATCCTGGACCCGGCCCTCCTGGCCGATTTCTACAGACATCACCCGGACAAGCCTGGTCGGGCGCCAGGAGGTGCCCGTTGAGGGGGGGGTCCTGTTGTGTGGGCCGCTGAAGAGGAGGTACTGCTGGCCCACCACCACCAGAGGGCGCCCTGCTTGGAGTGCGGGCTCCAAGCACAAGAGGGCGCCAGACCCAGAGGAGGTGACAGCTGTCACCCATTACTCCAGCTGTCACTCATCTACACCACCATATAAGCCGGACTGCAACTCCACCTCCCCGCCGAGAAATCGACTACCAGTACTAAGGTAAACTTCTCTGCTGTGATTATTGCGAATAATAATCTGATCTGTTTTGCAGCTGTTTTTCCTGTTGGTATTCCTTATCTGGGATTTTTGGCGTTTGGTGTGACTGCGACGACTTCGCCTCACACCCCAAAACCGATAAGTGGTAAACAGGAGCTGCACGTGTGTATGATTGGAGGTGGAGGTGCTCCCTCCTAACGGTGTCTGGACTGTTAATCACTGAGTGTGCGGACTCACACTCACACATCATCTTTCTGTTTTCTGCCAGCAGTACCAGGGTCGACAGCCAAAGACAGAGGCCACCTGGGGACTCGGGACTTGGCGGCTCCGGTGTTCTTCAGGCCATTGGTGGTGGGAGCCGTGTGGGACGCGGCTTCTCTCTCGTCGGGCGTCTTCTATCTTCGAGCCTGCCCACACGTCACCTGGTGTTTATTGACTGTGAACATTAAGACACGTTTCGTTGTGTAATATCACAACATTAAATTGTTACCTTTTGGCTTACTCATTGTCCGTTCATTTGCGCCCCCTGTTGTGGGTCCGTGCTACGACACCTTCACAACATACTTACTCCACCTTTCTCATTTTATAGTGTGGCCGAAAGACACACACACACACACACACAAAAAAAAGGTGAACCAGGAAGCAGTGTGTAGGGGTGGCTCCCCTACACACTGCTTCCTGGTTACTAGTGCAGGTTAACAAATTTGAGAACCCTCATTTTTGAAGATGAGGGAGCATGAATCCTGACTGCCAAAGTGGAAAACTTTGGCAACAAAACTGTGACCGGCAATGGCATAGTGCAACCTACAACCTCACTACTAGCACACTAAATACTAGACACTAAATACTGTACACTGTAGCTTTAATTCGGTCAATGTACAGCTTGTTGTGTGCGGTTAAACATTTTTGATCAGCATCCTCATGCAAAACACCTGCTTCTGTTTGTACCAATGATAGATGTGCAGTGATTACATCATTTTAAACTCAAACTGCAATGCCTTTTGGTTCATTAAAATCCAAAATAAAGATTTTTTTAAATGGTTGTACAGATACTACTGAATATTCTCCCTGACATTTCAGAATGTGTTACAGATGTCAATCAAATTTAACACACACAGAACACGATAGCATGGCTGTACTGGTCAGAAACCGGACGTGATGCTCTTTCAGTAAGATGCACTCAAAGCCTCACCCAATGTGTATTCTTCACATTTCATTTGAACTGCTCTGAAAAGCTTAAAGCTTCTATAAATGAGAAGCCCCTTTACGTCAGGACCCTGGCAGGCTGTCGAGCATCGTCGGTTTACTCACCTAGAAAATACCAAATCCCGAGTATCGGTGAGGCAATGACCTCATCCAGCAGAACCTTCTTGCCCACAATTTTCAGCGTTTTCCCCACATACAATTTGTCCAGCCAGTTGTACCAGTAATGCAGCACAGGGCCCATGGAACTGCCCACCACAAACATACGACCTTTGGAGGAAATAAGAGAAGTCAAATTAAGAAAAAATAAACATCAAGGAAGTGTTGGATTATTTGGTTGATGATTTTGTGTGATCCCAGATGTTTCATTTATTCAAAGCTGATGCTATGGGTTGTCATAGCAACATATGCACAGTGGCAGACACGCTCAGGACCAGGTTTATCCAACGTAAACGGTATTAAATGACGTACAGAACAGTGTTAATGTTGTCACCCATTTTTCAATTTAGTCTTAGTCTTGTGTCAAAGTTCATTCTTAGTCTTAGTTACATTCAGTCATTCACTTATGACTAAAAGTCTCAACATTTTAGTCTAGTTTTGGTCAAATGAGAAATCAAGGTAGTTTAGTCAAGTTTTAGTCAAAACTTTTTAGTCTAACTATTTATTTCAGAGATATTTTTTGACTATTGCACTATTGTTCTGATGTTTTATATTTATTAGAAACACCAACAAAATAAAATAAAAACTGACATTAATAGTGCAGCAAATAAGTGAAACAATCATGCAAATGGTCTTAAGGAGGTGAGGAGGTTCTGGTTCCAAAGCCACGTATCACGGCACCGCTGTGGATGCATTTCGGTTTTAAGTAGGGCTGCCACGACTAGTCGACTAGTCATGACTATGTTGACGATTGAAATCATTAACAACTAATTTAGTAGTTGAGGAGTCATTTATTTTATTTAAGTCTTTGTTTTTCCTCTCAATTCATAGTTTTAGGCAGCCGTCCTGCCGTCATTTGGACGTTCAAATTTTGAATGAGACGGCCGATTAAAACAGTGGCCGTCTTACAAGTGGCTTGTACGTTTGCTTGTACAAGTCACCAAGCAGAGGGTCACCCCTTTGAGTCTGGTCTACTTGAGGTTTCTTCCTCAGAGGGAGTTTTTCCTTACCACTGTTGCTCTGGGGGTTGGTAAGGTTAGACCTTACCTGTGTGAAGCGCCTTGAGGCAACTCTGTTGTGATTTGGCACTATATAAAGGAAAATAAATTGAAATTGAAGAATGGTGACAAAGGTCAGTGTCATTCTGCTATATCAGAAACATGGATCAATGAAGATAAAGGAATGGATTTTGAACTGGATGGATATGAATTTAATTGTGTAAACAGAAAGAATAAGAGTGGAGGAGGAGTGGCTGTGTATGTGGATAAGAACATGGATTATAAAATAGTAGACAATATGACAACTGTGATTGATAACTTATTAGAATGTATAACTATTGAAATATGTGAAGAAAAAAAGCAAAAATGTATTAGTCAGCTGTATATATAGAGCACCAGGATCTAGTATTGAAACATTCACTGACTGTATGGGAAAAATGTTCTCAAAAACTAATCAAAAAACTGTGTTCATTTGTGGTGACTTAAATATTGATCTGCTCAATCCAAATAAGCATAAAATAACAGATGAATTTATCAGTATAATGTACAGTATGAGTTTATATCCAAAAATCACCAGGCCAAGCAGAATTACATCCCATAGTGCTACCTTAATTGATAATATATTCAGCAATGATATTGAGAATAACACTGTGAGTGGATTATTAATCAATGACATTAGTGATCATCTACCAGTTTTCATCGTTTATAATAGAAACCATCGGCGGAATCAGCCCGAGGAGAAAATAAAATACAGGCAAGTGCGGACAGAGGAAAACATGAACACACTAAAGAAGGATTTACAGGAGCAAAACTGGGAAAAGGTATACAGTGAAAGTGATGTTGATAGTGCATATGAAACTTTTTTACAAATATTTACATCATTATATGATAAAAATTGTCCAATTAAACAAGACTACAGAAAACAAAAAATCCAAGCTGAACCATGGATGACGAAAGGGTTACGAAATGCATGTAATAAGAAAAATACACTGTATAGAGAATTCATAAAACTAAAGACTAAAGAGGCAGAAAATAGATATAAGAAATACAAAAATAGATTAACTAATATTATACGGGTATGTAGGAAGGAATATTATAGTAACATATTATATAATAACAAAAACAATATTAAAGGAATATGGGATATATTAAATAGCATTATCAAAAATGGTAATAAAAAACAGAGTTACCCTCAGTATTTCATTGATAATAATGTCAAGAAGGAAAATAAGGATGAGGTAGTCAACGGTTTTAATAATTTTTTTTGTAAATATTGGACCAAGCTTGGCAGAAAAAATTCCCAATTCCCAACCTGAGGATTGGGATAATAATCTCATAGAAAGAAATCCCTGTTCAATGTTCGTCACAGCAGTGGATGGAAAAGAAATTATAGACATTGTGAATAATTGTAAATATAAAACATCTACCGATTTAAATGAAATTGATATGGTGGTGGTAAAACAGGTCACTGAATGGATTGTAGAACCATTAACACACATCTGTAACTTATCATTTCAAACCGGTAAATTTCCCAATCAAATGAAAATAGCTAAGGTTGTGCCGCTGTATAAGACTGGGGATAGACACCACTTCACAAATTATAGACCTGTTTCTTTGCTTCCACAATTTTCCAAATTATTAGAAAAGTTATTCAATAATAGATTAGACAAATTCATAAATAAACATAAATTACTTACTGATAGTCAATATGGATTCAGAGCACATAGTTCAACATCACTTGCATTAATAGAATCAGTTGAGGAGATTACAAACACCATAGACCACAAATTACATTCAGTTGGAATATTTATAGACCTTAAAAAGGCTTTTGATACAATCAATCATGACATATTAATCAGTAAACTTGAACAGTATGGGATTAGGGGGTTGGTGTTGCACTGGGTGAGAAGCTACTTAAGTAACAGAAAACAGTTTGTGAAGTTGGGGGAATATACATCATTATGCTTGGACAATGCTTGTGGTGTCCCACAGGGGTCAGTATTGGGTCCAAAACTGTTTCTAATTTATATAAATGATATTGTCAATGTTTCCAAAATATTAAAATTTGTATTATTTGCAGATGACACAAGCATTTTTTGTTCAGGGGGGGATTTGCAGGAGTTACTGAGGAGGATCAGTATAGAAATGGGAAAATTGAAAATATGGTTTGACAGAAACAAATTAAACTTAAGTAAAACAAAATACATGTTATTTGGCTATTGTAATACAGACATACAGGTTCAGTTACAAGTCGAGGGGGTAGATATTGAAAGGGTACATGAAAATAAGTTTCTGGGGGTGATAATAGATGATAAGATAAACTGGAAGACTCATATAAAACATATACAAAGTAAACTGTCAAGAAGCATTTCAGTTCTAAACAAAGCGAAACATATTCTGGACCACAACTCACTCCGCATTCTTTACTGCTCACTGGTTTTACCATATTTACAGTACTGTGCAGAGGTATGGGGTAATACTTATAAAGGTACAACACAATCACTATCAGTAATGCAGAAAAGAGCTATAAGAATTATTCATAATACTGGCTATAGAGATCATACAAATCCACTATTTTTACAATCCAAATTCTTAAAATTCACAGACTTGGTTAATTTTCAAACAGTACAAATCGTGTATAAAGCAATAAACAATTTACTTCCAGTAAATATTAAAAATATGTTTTTTAACAGATCAGGGGATTGCAGTCTGAGGGGGAAATTTAATTTAAAGCATCAGTGGGCACGAACAACATTAAAAAGTTTCTGTATTTCTGTCTGTGGGGTGAGGATGTGGAACAGATTGGGAGTGGGGCTCAAGCAATGTCCAAGCATGAACCAGTTCAAACAGCGGTACAAAAATATGGTTTTTTTCTAGGTATAGGGAGGAGGAAGGGTAATGAGGGTTAGGGTGTTTTTGTTTTTTGCTTCGGCTTGTAAATACACTCAACAAAAATATAAACGCAACACTTTTGGTTTTGCTCCCATTTTGTATGAGATGAACTCAAAGATCTAAATCTTTTTCCACATACACAATATCACCATTTCTCTCAAATATTGTTCACAAACCAGTCTAAATCTGTGATAGTGAGCACTTCTCCTTTGCTGAGATAATCCATCCCACCTCACAGGTGTGCCATACCAAGATGCTGATTAGACACCATGATTAGTGCACAGGTGTGCCTTAGACTGCCCACAATAAAAGGCCACTCTGAAAGGTGCAGTTTTATCACACAGCACAATGCCACAGATGTCACAAGATTTGAGGGAGCGTGCAGTTGGCATGCTGACAGCAGGAATGTCAACCAGAGCTGTTGCTCGTGTATTGAATGTTCATGTCTCTACCATAAGCCGTCTCCAAAGTCGTTTCAGAGAATTTGGCAGTACATCCAACCAGCCTCACAACCACAGACCATGTGTAACCACACCAGCCCAGGACCTCCACATCCAGCATGTTCAGCTCCAAGATCGTCTGAGACCAGCCACTCGGACAGCTGCTGAAACAGTCAGTTTGCATAACCAAAGAATTTCTGCACAAACTGTCAGAAACCGTCTCAGGGAAGCTCATCTGCATGCTCGTCATCCTCATCGGGGTCTCGACCTGACTCCAGTTCCTCGTCGTAACCGACTTGAGTGGGCAAATGCTCATATTCGCTGGCGTTTGACACGTTGGAGAGGTGTTCTCTTCACGGATGATGCGAAGGAGATGTGTTGCACTGCATGAGGCAAATGGTGGTCACACCAGATACTGACTGGTATCCCCCCCAATAAAACAAAACTGCACCTTTCAGAGTGGCCTTTTATTGTGGGCAGTCTAAGGCACACCTGTGCACAAATCATGGTGTCTAATCAGCATCTTGGTATGGCACACCTGTGAGGTGGGATGGATTATCTCAGCAAAGGAGAAGTGCTCACTATCACAGATTTCGACTGGTTTGTGAACAATATTTGAGGGAAATGGTGATATTGTGTATATGGAAAAAGTTTTAGATCTTTGAGTTCATCTCATACAAAATGGGAGCAAAACCAAAAGTGTTGCGTTTATATTTTTGTTGAGTATATATAGTATTTTGTATGTAAGTAGGTATGTGTAGGTGTATATATATATATATATTGATATCGGTTTAGGTGTGTAGGAATCTATGTGTATATGTGGCAAAGGGTATTACTGGTTGTGGGGAAGAAGGGGTAGGGATAAATAAGCTGATGCTTCACCCTACCCCTTTTCGGACATGTTGGGTACACAGTAGGAACTTTTTTGTTGTTGTCTTTACTGATCTATCTTGTAATTGTTGTTGTATCAAATGTTCGAAATAAACAGTTTTCATTCATTCATTTTCATTCATTCATTCATTTTGTACAGGGGTCAAAACTTAAAATTGCTCCAATTTTGGTAAAAAGTGATGCAAATTATTGGTTGAGCTAATAGGATTAATAAATGGAATAGTTTTGACAGTGTTGAATGCTTGGTCTCCAAAGTAAAGGTCAAAAATGGTCTACGTCTATTGGATTCTATGACATGTGACATATGTTACCCCGTAACGTGATAAGTAAGGATGATACATGGTCCAAACTATTCCTTTTTAAATCTGTTTTATGTCCATATGGGTGGACATAAAAGCATGTGCAAAGTGATGCATAAAATGGTGCTAACAATGGCTGTATTAGCATTGTTTTCATGGAATGTGAGGATTTACTTGCAAATGATGATAATTGACTCATAAGCCGATTTCATTTATGGCCGTCACACCTTTACAATTTAGCCAGAGTATGCCGGCCGTATTAAAAAAATGCTGGCATACAGTGAGGAAAATAAGTATTTGAACACCCTGCAATTTTGCACGTTCTCCCACTTAGAAATCATGGAGGGGTCTGAAATTTTCATCTTAGGTGCATGTCCACTGTGAGAGACATAATCTAAAAAAAAAAAAAAAAATCCGGAAATCACAATGTATGATTTTTTTAATATTTGTATGTTACTGCTGCAAATAAGTATTTGAACACCTGTGAAAATCAATGTTAATATTTGGTACAGTAGCCTTTGTTTGCAATTACAGAGATCAAACATTTCCTGTAGATTTTCACCAGGTTTGCACACACTGCAGCAGGGATTTTGGTCTTACAGAGCCCCTCCTTAGTTGCCCTGGCTGTGTGTTTGGGGTCATTGTCATGCTGGAAGACCCAGCCGTCACCCATCTTCAATGCTCTTACTGAGGGAAGGAGGTTGTTTGCAAAAAATCTCGCAATACATGACCCCACCCATCCTCCCTTCAATACGGTGCAGTCGTCCTGTCCCCTTTGCAGAAGAGCACCCCAGAGTATGATGTTTCCACCCCCATGCTTCACGGTTGGGATGGTTTTCTTGGGGATGTTCTCATCCTCTAAACATGGTAAGTGGAGTTGATTCCAAAAAGCTCTATTCTGGTCTCATCTGACCACATGACCTTCTCCCATGCCTCCTCTGGATCATCCAGATGGTCACTGGTGAACTTCAAACGGGCCTGGACATTTGCTGGCTTGAGCAGGGGGACCTTGCTGCCCTGCAGGATTTTAAACCATGACAGCATCATGTGTTACTAATGTAATCTTTGTGACTGTGGTCCCAGCTCTCTTCAGGTCACTGACCAGGTCCTCCTGTGTAGTTCTGAGCTTTCTCAGAATCATCCTTACCCCACAAAGTGAGATCTTGCATGGAATCCCAGACCGAGGGAGACTGACAGTCATCTTGTGTTTCTTCCACTTTCTAATAAATAATCATAACAGTTGTCTTCTACCAAGCTGCTTGCCTGTTGTCCCGTAGTCCATCCCAGCCTTGTGCAGGTCTACAGTTTTGTCCCTGGTGTCCTTAGACAGCTCTTTGGTCTTGGCTATGGTGGACAGGTTGGAGTGTGATTGATTGAGTGTGTGAATAGGTGTATTTTATACAGGTAACAAGTTCAAACAGGTGCAATTAATACAGGTAAAGGGTGCAGAATAAGAGGGCTTCTTAAAGAAAAATTAACAGGTCTGTGCGAGCCAGAATTCTTGCTGGTTGGTAGGGGATCAAATACTTATTTGCAGAATTAACATACAAAGAAATTATTTAAAAAAAAAAAATCATACATTGTGATTTCCGGATTTTATTTATTTTATTTTTTTTTTAGATTATGTCTCTCACAGTGGACATGCACCTAAGATGAAAATTTCAGACACCTCCATGATTTCTAAGTGGGAGAACTTGCAAAACCGCAGGGTGTTCAAATACTTATTTTCCTCACTGTATGTCTAATATGTTATGGCTAAGTTTCATGTAAGTTACACCTCGAAAAAAATTGGGCTTGCTTAAAATTTTCAACATATGTCAGCATATGTCTCATACATGTGGGACATAAGTTGTAGGTAAGTTATGCAATTGTGGACACACGTTTCTTGTAATTTACTCAGAAGTTGAAATATGTCTGTAATGCTGCCCATTGACTGGCTCAAACCTGCAGTTTAAAACATAAAACCATTCACACACGGGGTAAATATAAAGTCTTAATCTTACCTGTTCATTTCAGTAAGATTCATCATCACATACTGATGAAAGCTTATCCACATAAAGCATCCTGATTTTGGAAAACGATGTCTGAAAATATATTAGTTCTTTGTTGTGGCTGGAAACGCAGCGTTTTAAAGCAAGTGCCTCTGTGGTTTTCTGTTCCAGGTGCGTTTCTCAGCCTGAGGATGCAGGTGTCGAGGTCTAATTGGCTCCCCTATGTGGTTTGATCAGACCGCGACTGGCGCTTTAAAAATTTAAAGAGTCACAGCGCTTCATTCATTCACTGCAGCATTTACTACAGCCATCAGTTGACTCATCAGCTGCACAGAATGAAAATAAATCCCATGGTCCACCAAGACAAGAATAAAAAATAAATAAAATCATGTTAAATTACTCCATTTTGCCTCAGTGTGGAGTGGAGATGCTGCACGACAGCGCACGCTTGCTCCACGACCCACTCATCAATATTTAAGTGTTCCACCTGCCAAACAAAAGGGTTCTGCCGGCAGAAGAAATGCAGACAAAGCCAGACTTAACTCTTCTGACCCACACCACACCGTGCAGTACTGACCAGAACCACTCGGTGGAAATGGGACTGTCAGCAGATGCTGGTTAAATCGTCAAGGTGTGACAGCAGCATAATTTATTTGACGTACAACAGTGTTTTTTATTACAACTGGCATACGCTGGCTAAATCATCAAGGTATGACAGGGCCATTACCAAGGCCACTGTTACTGGAGTTGCGCGCAGAACTGCGGCCAGTCCAGAGTGCAATACGGTGAGTAACCAGGAGTTGTCTGTGACCACACAGGTGCTGACCACGCTGGGCTTCCTGGCAGCAGGGACATTCCAGTGGGAGCTGGCCAATCAGTCAGGAGTGTGCCAGTCAACCTTGAGCTGAGCTATGCCAGCTGTGTGGAACGCAATCATCTGAATGTCATCCAGGTACATCACATTCCAACATTAAAGCACAACTTGCAGCGAGAGCCGATTTAGGTGCCATCATATGAATTTCTTTTTGTTAATAGGAAACATTTTCATTCCATCAATTCTCAAATCATCTCTGATGCTCAAATGCATCTAACTAACATCGTGGCTAAGTGGCCTGGTTCAACGCATGACTCATTCATCCTGACTAACAGTGCAGTTGGGGCAGTCCAGTCTCACACTTTTTTTTTCATGCTCATGTTTGTTTGTTTTTTTTTACTATTCTAACTCCAACCACTTCTCTTAATCCCAACCATAATCATAATGTAGGCCTAACTATCTCCCTTCCCAAAACCCTAACCATACCCCCATGTCACCCCGCATTTTGTGCCCCCATCTAGTACATGCGGAATGAGTAAATAGTTTACTCATGTAATTCTTCTGAATGAAAACCAGCGCAGCCACATGTGGCACGTGCACATTTAAATATTTATTTTGTGATTATTATTTCTTTTTTGTTTCTTGAATGTGAAACTAGAGCTTCTTAACAAGCCTCCTGTGTTCAGTATGTCAATAAACGCATGTGTAAGTTGTGAATGCAGAGATGAAAGTGGTGAAAAACAAAAAAAAAAGCTGCAACCCGGAAAATTTTGGAATTCTAAAAGCTCTGAAAGGTAATTTGGGGCTATTCCAGACAATAAACTGTAATGGGTGCAGCACCCATTTTGGTGAGAAAAAAACTTGAACTTGAAAAAGACTGAATCGAGTTTATTGAAAATAAATTTCTCGGGGCAATAATAGATGAGAAAATCAGTTGGAAACCACAAATCAAATGTATACAAACCAAATTATCAAGAAGCATTTCAGTGTTAAACAAAGCAAAACATGTTCCAGATCACAAATCACTCTGCATCCTACACTATTCCATTGTCTTACCGAATTTCAATTACTGTGTAGAAATCTGGGGCAATAACTACATGACTTCAATAAAATCACTATCTATTTGTCAAAAAAGGGCAATATAGGTCATTCATAATGTCGATATCAAGACCATACTCACTCTTCTTAAAGTCAAAAATATTAAAATTAACAGACATAGTAAAATTCCAAACAGCACAGATCTTGTACAAAGCAAAATATAACCTTTAACCGAAAAACATACAGAAGTTTTTCAGGGCTTGAATGGAGGGATATCAATGACGAGGGAAAAACAACTTTAAAATTAATAAAATCTGTACAAACAAGAAAAGATTCTTCATTTCATTATGTGGGGTGAGACTGTGGAACAGTGTGGGTGAGGAGATAAAGCAGTGTCCAAACATTCAACTTTAAAACAAAATAGAAAGAATATGTTTTCACAGGATACAGGGATGAAGTGGAGGTGTGAGAGTCACTAGGTGTTCACAAGCAACTGTTATTTATTTCTATATTTATTTATTTATGTTCATTGCTAGGTGGTTTTCTGTTTTCTGTTGTGTTTTATCAGGTTCTTTTGGCCTTTGTCTTTTCCTAAAATTATTTATTATTATTATTATTATTGCTGCTGTTGCTATTATTATTATTATCATCATCAACATCATGATTGTTAACAGCAGTACGTTTAAGGAAGTGGGTGGGATTTAAGAAAGGGGTGGGATTCGATAAGTTTATACTTCTTCCAACTCCTTTTTGAGCAAATTTTATATTGTCTGTCGTTTTACTTTTTAATAAACAGAAATGAATGAAATGAATATTACAATTTGTAACGCATTTGACTCAAATGCTAACTTTAACATTGAAAATACCATAGACATGCTAGCGTCGCTCCCGTTTTTAAGTTATAAAATACATCTATCAACTGTTTAGGAAGGCCAACGGAGGTCAGTTTAACATAAAAAGGTAATTATTACTCACAGACATATGCTCTTTAAGGTTTAGCAGGGAAAAATAAGAGAATACGGAGCGCGCTCATGCTCAAAAATCCCAAGGACCCCTTATTAGCTGCCCAAGTTGCCTGATGTAAAAAAAAACAAAACAAAACAAAAAAAACACTACATTCATCACTAAACGCTTCTTATGCTTCCTACTGATCACTGATTAAAAAAAATGACCCAGGCAACTTTCAAAAAAAAAAAAAAAAAACGCCAAAAAGCGGAGATTTTTCATCCCTGTGAATGTCACACACTGTTGGTCACATTTTTTTTTTTTTACTTCAGTGTGTGTACGCTGCCCTGACCCCACAGCTTTGCAGCCTCACACACACGCTTCCAATAACTCAATTACTGTTTAAACTATCCCTGCGTGTCGCCACGTCATCTGTAGCACACCCTCGGTATAATTTATTTTCTGTGTTCATGTTGACTGATCTAATTGTAGCGGCCTCTCTGTGGGTTCTTGAGAGGCGTGAAATATTAAAAAAAGGAGACGGGACGATTGTGGACCGTTCGAGCGCAGCAACAGCGTGGCTCCTTTTATTGCGCGCACCCATACGCACGCACATACACACAAACGGGAGCCCGTCGCTCCTCACCTCCCGTCTACGGCAACACAACAGTGCAAATTAACCCTGTGCAGCTTCATAGTAAATAAAGGAAATAAATAAAGATAAAGCAAAGACATCAGAAAGTCTGTTACATAATGGATCAGCTCCCAGGGTCTATTTACATGAATTTGCATATTTAAAGGAAGGAAAAGGGGGAGGATGGTGCGTGTGCATGTGCTCTCAGTAGGATGTACAAACAGAACGTGTGTGGACCGTGGATCCATGCCTACGCACATTTTGATTCATCTGAATTTGTGCTTATGCCAGTTTCTGGGTTTTGGAGTATGCCATGTTTCAGTAGAAAATCCATGCAAGTCTTTGTAAATGAGGCGCCGGATCCTTAGCTTGCAGACGAGAAAGTACAGGGAAGAACGACAAAGCTGCAGGTTCCAGAACTGAAAAAGATGTGGACTGGCTATATACACCATGGTTGTGCATATTGTGAGATATGGATGAACAATATGTACCAGGTGGTGCATATTGCGCGATACAAATGCGTAATTTGCACCACATGGTGTAAATTACTCATCTGTATCATGCAATATGCACCACCTGAGGCAGCCATATTGCAATTTTGGATGGCATGGGCAGTTTATGCGATAGGAAACTTCAAAATATTGCTAGTTTAGATCAAATATTTAGCTGCGAAATCTGACTTTATCAGAAGGTTTTTCGAATTTGACCCAGGAAGAGCAGAGGAAGCCATACTGCATTTAATATTATACATTAAATTTGTGTAGATGAGGGTGGTGCAAATAGGAGTGTACTAAATCTTAATTTACACATCAATGATGTACGAGGGTAGGCTGAAAAGTTCTAAGGCTCACTATGATGCAATTAATGCATTACTCCTTCATGGGGAGCCTTAGAACTTTTCAGCCTACCCTCGTACATAGCTTTTGCCTGAAAGATGTGCAGTACAAAGAACAGTTACAAAGTCTTAAGATCCCAAGTATGTCCTACAAGCTGGACAGGTGACATGATTTCCGTATTAAAATATCTTGACAATAAGACATCAAGCCAATTAAACCAGGATAGCAACACTGGAACATGCACCCAGTACTCAAAACTCAACTTCCACATCAACTTCTGTTGTTTCATCCAATACCTCAACTGTGTTCAGTCTTACCTCGAAGCATAATTGGTCTACTATCATCTACACACGGGACTTTATGACTGTAGCCACAACATCTAACAACCTGTGTATCATTAAAAGGCGTCAGACTGAATGAATGTCGTCGTCATTTTAGGCCGTAACCTCCAGGGTTGTTGACCTCCCAATAATCCAACAGAAATTTTAACAAGTAATATATAAATATACACGCGGCTGGGCGAGCGGCACAAACAAATTCATCATAATGCATCTGTCACCAAGAAATTCAACAGCGATATAGGCCTATAATACAGCTTTTTTGAGTTTTTTACAATGATCAAATTAACTCCCAGTATATGTTCTTGAATATATAACAGTTATTAAGTCCAAATTTGGGATCACTGACATGAATACAATGAAAGGGATAGCCTTCAGGGCTGTAACCGGGTCTGTGCCGACCTGCGGAGAGCCCCGGTCCCGTTCTATATTGTGATTATCTGGTTCTGACTGTAAACACATGTAGAGGAAGGGTTTGACCTGACGGTTCTGTGCGCAACAGCATCAGCCATCCCCCACCTCTTGCTTATAGGAATTTAGATGTGCATTATTAGAACCATGACTTCACCTTTGGGTAAAATTCAGCAACGATTAACCTCAAAACCTTAGTACCTTAGTAAGTCTTAGTACCTTAGTAAGGTCATATGTGGCAGATATCGACTAGATCGATATCTATATCTGCCACATATGATCTGATAACGATTAGATCTCTCCTTGTCCACGGGCACTGTGGAGGCCTCACCTGTCCGGCTCCAGTCCCGCTCTCGGCGCGGGTCCTTGTGTGTCTCACGGCTCTGCTGCAGGAAGTCTCCCAGCGCCAGCATCCCTCCTCCGCTCAGCGTGTTGGTCAGCAGCAGATATCTGCCCTGGAACAACGGCCTCCAGGAGAACCGAATCCGCACCAGTAACTCTTTACCGGCCCGAGGGAGCATGCTGAGCACAGAGTCAGCGCGGTGAGGAGGATGTGCTGGACAAACACGCCTGTTTGTTTCTGTTTTGGTAAAAGGCTGCGAACAGAAAGTGAGCTTAGAATGCTAGCTGCGTTAGCTAATGGACGCGCCGAATCAAAGCAGAAATAAGTTACAAGCTTACACATCCCCTGGAGCCAGAAAAAAAAAATTGTCACAACGTACCGTTTTTCATTAAATGCGAAATTGTGAAATTATAGTTGAAAAAAAAAAAATTTAACGTCATTTGACGAACACAGCTGCTACAGGTTGGAGGAAAATGAACAGTTTGGTCGCCCTCTGTTGGCATGGAGGAGTTATTGCAGGAGGGTTGTAGTAATAATAATATAAAAAATATAATAATCATAATAAACTTCTTCTATCTAGTTTTTTTTTTCTTGACGGTTTGCAAACTGACACGGTGCATTACCGCCACCAACTGTTAAGGTGTGGGGAGATAAGGGAGGGGTGCACATCACATGTGATTTGAACATTGATGGAATGAAAATGTTCCCTATTAACAAAAACAAATTCATCATGTGATGGTGCCTTTATGTGTGCAGTTAATAGCTCAGATTACATTAGAGAAACCAGCTCTTGCTGTAAATTGCACGTTCATGCTGGAATGTGACCTATCAGGATGACTGACATTCTTGATGACTTCTTGTTTTCACATTATTAACAGTTTCCCAGCATCACCTCTATGTGTCACCAGTGGAACAATAGCTGTAGAAATGTGAGTACACCAGCCATGAACTTGGCGTGGTGCAGCGCACATTTCCATGATCATTTCACTTTTGATACATCTGAACGTTAGCACGGAGAAAGGACCTACGCCACGTTTTTGTGCGTATAGATCCTTTGTACATGAGGCACCTGGTGACTGAACTTCACTTCCTCTATCCACCACAGTGCGAGCATAACTGCCAGCAGTTCCACAGAAAAGACAGCTAAATGATCTTACAGTCTTTTTATGATTGACTTATGAAATTGGGAAATAAAAATTGTTTCCTGTGACTGGATCTTTAGATCCATTTGTAAATATTTGAGTCATATCCGTATATTTCATATTAAGGTACCGCTGAACTAGACCGTCCATCCCACCGTACTTATTACTTTCTTGTGACAGTTTCTACAACTCAAAATCTACTTGGGGCATAGGAAAAAAAAGCCACGGGGGGAAAACCGATAATGGTACTACACAACATAAGGCGGGGTACACCCTGGACAGGACGCCAGTCTGTCACAGAGTGACATATAGACAAACAAACACACTCACACCTACAGACAATTTAAAGTCTCCAATCCACCTAACCTACATGTCTTTGAATGTGGGAGGAAGCCAGAGCACCCGGAGAGAACCTGTTGTGTGGGCCGCCAGAAGAGGAGGTACTGCTGGCCCACCACCAGAGGGCGCCCTGCCTGAAGTGCGGGCTTCAGGCACGAGAGGGCGCTGCCGCCATGGACACAGCCGGGAGTGACAGCTGTCGCTCATTACCTCTTGACAGCTGTCACCCATCTACTCAACATCATCTCACTCCATAAAGACCAGACGTCATCTCCACCTCATTGCCGAGATATCATACTTCATAGGAGGTAATACTCTCAGCCTTTTTGTGAGATTTGTAACTCTGTTATTGTGAGAATTTGCAGGAGAACCGGTCGTTTGTGAGGAGGCTGTGCAAGACGGCGCTCCTTTTCAGCTGAGACCGCTGCAACATATTGAATGAGAGGTGGAGGTGGCATTCCCACCGTTGTTGTTACTGGGTGTACACACACCCACACTTGACTGTCTTTGTTCTTCGCCAGCAGTACCAGATCCGACAGTCGGGGACGGTGATCACCTGGGAATTCGGGACTTGGCGGCTCCAGTATTCACCAGGTTCTGGGGCGGCGGAAATCGTGTGGTTCCGGCTCTTCTTGGGACAGACGTCTTCTATCCTCGAGCCTGCCCACACGTCACCTCTGTGTATTGACTGTTATGATATTCTGTGATTGTCTGTATGTTCGTTGTGCACATTCACAACATTAAATTGTTACTTTTTGGCTCATCTATAGACCGTTCATTTGCGCCCCCTGTTGTGGGTCCGTGTCACTACACTTTCCCAACAGAACCCACACAAACACGGGAGAACATGCAAACTCCACACAGAACGTGCCACAGGCAGGAACTGATCCTATGACCTTCTTGCTGTGAGGCAACAGTGTTGCCCACTAATCCACTGTGCTGCCCCAACCAAAACTTAATTTTACCATGCTCTCAATATGGATTTAAAACAGATTTGGTAGGATGTGGTGCTGTAAATTTGTCCAATACCACATAGATAATTGGTGATGCCTCAAGGTTAAAGGTAATTCTCCAACCTCTACCCAAAGAGCTGGGATTGACATCTTGAAAGCTCCACATCATGTATGGGGGGTCTGATCTTGTATCACATCTACCTTTTATAGATGAGAGTTTGGAACTGAGCTGTATATGATACATGCATTATGATGACAGACTTCATACTAGCTCCCCAACTACTTCCCGCCAGACACCTCATTATATTTGCTGCCTTTTTACATCTTGTGACAAATCTCTGGATATGATTTCCAAAGGTCAATTTCCAATCCATACAGACACCCAAAAGCCACACTGTTTGAACTTGGTTAACTGAATGCCCATAAAGATTAATTGGAATTGGTGGATTATTACGTTTTTTGGAGAAACATATGGCCTGTGATTTATCCACAGAAAAAAGGGAAACCCCATATATTGCCCTATCTCTCCACTGTGCTGACAGCCGCCTGAAGCTTTTTCCCAATAAATACAGCATTTTGAACCGTAATTCACAATGCACCATCATCTGCATACAAAGACCGACTGAGAAAATATCATTAATCATGATGTCAGAACAGTAAGGGAGTACACACACTCCCTTGTGGAACTCCACTGTCTGTTGGATAAATCCTAGAGTGGGCTACTCCAACTCCAGTTATTCTCCCACCTATTCCCTTGGCTTCAAGCGTGATAAGGAGACCATCCCACCACAACATATCATATTGGTTTCAATATCAAAAAGACTGCTTCTACCAGTTCCTTATTAGCTTGAGCTTTTCTAATGAAATCCTCCACATACAGCATGGTATCCATGGTTGTTGTCCTCCCTTTGCGAAAGCTACTCTGATTAGGACTGAGTAACCCTCTAATTTCTACTATGACCATGAAATTAATGTGACCATGCACTCCATTATTTTTCACAAATTATATGTCAATGCAACTGGTCTATAACTAGTAGCTTCACATTTATCTTTGCCTAGTTTTCCAATTGGAACAACTGAGTGGAAGTGTCCCAGATTCCAAATGGCAAATGGTCTCTACAGAAATATTACAAATATTCCAGGATAGTGTTTCAACCTTGCCGTGACTAATTTGCAATAAGGACAAAAACTTTTGGTATCATTACATATTAATTCACCCACGTACTGGGCATCATGTTTCTTCCTGTGGTTGTTAGCTTAATTTATCAGCTGATGCTCAGCCCTGCCAGAGACTGACATCCTGCCCACGTTGTACCCACCTCACACCCTATGACTGCTGGGATATGCTTCGGCCCCCCATGACCCTTGATTGGAGTATGATGCAGTTGAAGATGAGAGAGTGAGTGATGCTCATTTAAAGGTGTGTGCCAATGGAAAGAGTGCACAGATAAACTCACTAGAAGTCAGCAGGTGGCAGACAAATGACCTGCAAGTTCAACCACAGCTGCTCTGCATTTTCCAGCATCCATTAACCATCCAGCAGGTGGCAGACACATCTGTAGGATAACACATAGGGGAAAAAAGTTGATCTTATGATAAATCTGGTGCATCAACATTAACCACAATCTAAGCACTTCATTGCCATGATGTGGTCTTATAATTTGGCGAGTTATGAATTGAGAGCACTTATCATTTTTGAGTTATTGTTTGCCTAAGCTGGCCAGGATGAACTATCACATCTACTAAACAATATTTTTGCCGTACAAGGCCTCATTGTTACTTGAACTGGCAAAAGTAGTGAACATGTTGGCTACATATTCTTTTGTCTTAATTCTAAATATGTCAAAGTGAAAACAGCTCATAAACAAAATTAAATTAAAATGCTGTTTGCATTTCTTAATGATTCTTTTAATTGAATGTTAACAGATATTCAGTGACTTGAATTCTGCATCCACTGAACTGTCGAAAGCTAAATGACTGTATGATGTTATAAACCGCTTTAATTTTTGTTTTTGTAAAAAGAATCCTAAATATTTGAATTTTAAAATAGACATTTTATCTTTGCACAACCATCCAGCTGCATCCAGCTGTGAAACTAATTCAAGTAGAACTTTAATGCAGCGCTTTGCAGTGGTATATTGTACACTGTGTAGGGCTTTTCCAGCAATATATATTATTTCCTGCTTGTATTAACTAAGATATAGTGATCAGTGAGGTTGAAAATAACACCAGCTCCTGCGGTGGTTACTGGCAGATCAATAATTCACGGACTTTGGCTGCGCTTATTAATAATACATGACTGGTTGAGTATTTAAAGTGGAATACTTCAGGTTAGTTTTTTGCGGCACGTCTCCCGATTCGCCAGTTGGAATGTCAATTATCCGAGCGGTCCAAAAGAACCCGCCCCCTCGGACCAGGACTGTCACTCGTGTGACGGGGACGACCGTGGCTGTAGTGTTTCAAAATAAAAGCCATTAATCGGGTCTGTGCAAATATTTCACATAAATTCACGTAAAGTTGTTGTTAAGCAAACCTATTTATTTCTTGATATAAGTTTATTATTGAATTGGCTATATTCTAAATGCAAGTTCGCCTTTTTCATATTTAATTTTAATACAAATTGACCTATTCAATCATGTTTTGTTCCTCGAAAATAAAGCAAGTTGAAATATGTATAAATGGAAAACCTAGAATACTTTGTCCAGTGTTTTCAACAAGTTGTTCACTACAAGTAACTGCTATTGTGAAAAAGCTTTAGACATATTTCATGTACCAGGAAATAAGGACAAGCTATGGGAACACTTAATATTTACCCCAATTCAGTTGTATAAGCACTTTTTACAAGTACAAACACAATATTTTTTCGTTTCTTTCAGGTGATAAAACTACATGATGCCTTTCAGCTTGTCTGTAATTAGTAAGTAAAAATTAGCTATATTCAATAAGCTTTTATGAATTTTTTTATTGAATCAGCAGCTTATTTTGCATTCTCATGAATTGCGCAATGCACAAAAAAGAGTAAGTTTTATGCATTCTCAAATTATGTATGTAAATTAATCGATTACTCTACATTTGATTTCTCTTGGAAAATTCGTGGTTTGGAGATTTTTGATGGCTTACGATTTATTTTGAAAGGTTTGACTGGATGTTGTTCTGTGTAACTCTTGACTTGACGGTGGTGTTTCTGCGGGCTCTGGACACGGTGGATAGCATCCACAGACATCCGTAAAGGTGGGATTTTAAGCTTTATGAAAATAATTTACATTCATGAAAATCACATTTTATTTGTACATGTGGGTTGGTTGGTCACGCTTGTATTTCTACATCTAAAAGCGAAAGAACGTAGATACATAGGATGATCCAGCTGTGTTCATTGTGGGGGGTTGCGTGGGGTGATGGGTTGATTATAAACAATACCCTGAAAATCATACTTGTAAATATATTTTTGTTGTGTATGTACCTGCATTTGAAAATTGCTGTGAAGATATATATATATATATATATATATATATATATATATATATATATATATATATATATATATATATATATAAAACCCCAATTCCAGTGAAGTTGGTTGTGTGAAATGTAAATTAAAAACAGAATACAATCATTTGCAAATCTTCTTCAACCTATATTCAATTGAATACACCACAAAGACAAGATATTTAATGTTCAAACTGATAGACTTTTTTGTTTTTGTGCAAATATTTGCTCATTTTGAAATGGATGCCTACAACACGTTTCAGAAAAGCTGGGACAGGGGCAACAAAAGACTGGGAAAGTTGATGAATGCTCAAAGAACACCTGTTTGGAACATTCCACAGGTGAACAGGTTAATTGGAAACAGGTGAGTGTCATGATTGGTTATAAAAGGAGCATCCACAAAAGGCTCAGCCATTCACAAGCAAAGATGGGGCAAGGATCACCACTTTGTGAACAACTGCGTGAAAAAATAGTTCAACAGTTTAAGAACAATGTTTGTCAATGTTCAATTGCAAGGAATTTAGGGATTCCATCATCTACAGTCCATAATATAATCAAAAGGTTCAGAGAATCTGGAGAACTTTTTACATTTAAGTGGCAAGACTGAAAACCAACGTTGAATGCCCGTGACCGTCGATCCCTCAGGCCGCACTGCATTAAAAACCAACATTGTGTAAAGGATCTTACCACGTGGGCTCAGGAACACTTCAGAAAATCATTGTCAGTTAACACAGTTCATCGCTACATCTACAAGTGCAAGTTAAAACTCTGCCATGCAAATCGAAAGCCATACATCAACAACATCCATAAACGCCACTTTAAATGAAATATTAATCATCGCTTCGTAGATACTCTAGCAGTCTCTCTACCAATGCATGTTCTGACAATTCCTTGTCGTGCTTTAATTTTATTACATTGTTTTATTTGTTAGTATGGCCAAAGCATACTACAGCATGGGGACTGGTACCTCATTCCCCCGTGATGCCCACCCAGCAGTAAAAGGAGTACCTGACTAATATTTGGTGGAAGGTATAAGGTGGCGAGGGAAGTTAACTGGCCACCCTACCTCATGATGCCGTTGCCCATGTGAAACTCTAATCATATCTGAAGCAGCCCTGAAGCTCAGTCAAAAGAGTACTGGGTTTACCCTTTACCGTTTATTGCTAAAGCAGATGGCCACCCTGCTGAGTCTGATCTACTTGAGATTTCTTCCTGTAATGAAAAACACCTGAGGGAGATTTTCCTTACCACTGTCTACAGTCTGCTTGCTCAGAGAATGGATAAGGTTTAAACCTTGCTTCTGTACAGCGCCTTGGTGTGACTGTGTCAGGATTTGTCACTGTGATAAACAAATTGAGCTGAACTGAAAGCTGGACAGGTGCGACAGCTTGTAGGCATTTGTCCAATGACGAGGGTTCATTGTATCAAAGCCTACAAAGCTTCACAATGATTGCTTACTAAATAAAATAAAACAAAAAAGGGATTGTTACGTCCGCCAAGGATGTAATAAAATCATTTTTGTTTATTTATTTGTCTTTCTGTCTGTCTGTCTTTTAGTAAGATTACGTCAAAACTGCTGCATAGATTTTGATGACATTTTCACCACAGGTACAGTAGATATTAGGACATGGAAGACTCCAATAAATTTTGGAAGTGATCCGGATCCGGATGCAGATTCTGGATCAAGATTTCACTTTGAAGGATTATGTCAAAACTGCTTCACAGATTCTCACCACATTTGTACCACAGATAGATGTTAGGACATGGAAGACTCCACTGAATTTTGGAGGTGATCCAGATCTGGATTCTGGATCAAGTTTCTCTTTATAGGCTTTTAAGGATTATGTCAAAAGTACTTCACAAATTCTCTCCAAATTTGCACCACAGATGAATATTGGGGAATGGAAGACTTCACTGAATTTTGGAGGTGATCCGGTGTCGCTGACCAAACGGTCCCCTCTAAAAAGTGGTCCGCCATGCCTTCACTGCACCTTTACTGTGCATGCATCATTTCGGAGTGTTGGCAGCAGTTCACCAATTATGGCCTTGTTTCTGCTTAAAACTGGACTCTAGTCATCATCTCTCTCAGCGACAGATATCTGAAGCCTTTGTACAACAGTTTCCACATAAATTCAGCATTATTTCATAATACGGGAGATCAATCACAGCGCCACAGCAGCACATCTGAGACTGACTGTCTACACCCAAAGCGATCAAAGGGAATAATGTGACTATTAACCAACAGCAGTGGTGGGCACAGCTAACCAAAAAGTTAGCTTCAATAGCCGCTAATCAGCTAACTGAAAAGTTAACTTTTACCACGCTAAACCGCTAAAAATTTAACTGGAGCTACAGCTAACTGCTAACTTTTAGTATTGAGTACACTGTCAGCTACTGACAAGCCAGTTTTGAGTTTAAGCACCGCCGACGCTTCTGAATAGAATCAAAGGCGATCACAAACCCAACACAAACAACAAATTAGAATGTAAAAGTCATTTACATTCAACATACAGTGCCCCAGACGTGTGGCAGGTAACATCAAAGGCAAAGCAGTTTTCACTTATGGTTTTGAAAAAAGGCATTTGCAAAACTGAAAATTTTGTTTAAGTGTGATTCAGTGCAGCAAATAGTGACTGTGTGACCGACCATCCAGTAGGTGGGCCAAAATCCATAGAACACTGCTGGATGGGAGTGTGAATAGCATCCAACTCTCACAGACTCAGACGTGCTGCTGTGGCGCTCTGATCAGTCCTCCGTCTTTTATTATGAAATAATGCTGAATTTATGTGGAAATGATTCTTGTAGCAAAGCTTCAGATATCTGTCGCTGAGATAGATGATGACTGGAGTGCAGTTTTAAGCAGAAACACGGTGATAATCAGTGAATCACTGCTGATACATAGAAACAATGCTATTGACGCTCCGAAATGACGCATGAGCAGTGAAGGCAGGGCAGACCAATTTTTAGGGGGACTGTTTGGTCGGCGACACCGGATCCAGGTTGGCGGACATCAGAAATCTCTGATTGCTCTTGTTTTGTTTTTTTTATTATTAGTTGTTTGTCAAATAAATAAGTATTTGAAGAGAAAATCTCAAACGTAAGTGTAGTTTTGTAACGTGTGTGGCTGGATTTGAAAACAGCTGCATTTTTTTTTTACAAAGATTAAATATTAATTCTTTGGTTACTGTTATTTTTATTTGAAAATACACAACGCAAAAGGATAAATACATGCGCATGCTACATGTAAATATATTTGGGGAGGTCACGTAAATATTTAAGAAGAAAATAGCTATAAAATTTGCACAGTAGAGATGTCATCATCTGATAGGAAGGACTACCGAGAAGAAAACATACCGAGAAGAAAACGTACAAATATGCAGAACAAAACAAAATTTCCACATTATGTCTGGCCTCTTCTCTGTTTTATGGGGGGGGGGAGAGATGAGATGAGATGTTATTTTTAGGTTTCCCCACTGTCATCTGCATCACACAGCTTCCTAGAAATATAGACATTTGATTGGAGGAAAGGGGTGGACTGGGGTTGTCTTTGGCAACCTAGTAGGACAGCAGCTGTATGACATCACTGCTGAGGTCATGTGGTTTTACTTTTATTGTGCTGTAACATTTTATCGATCTGTTGTTGGCAAGAAAGATTTCACATACCATTTGGAAGCATGAATTGATAAATGACAGTATGACTTTTGGATTTCAGTAAAAGTCAGATTTCGTTCCTCTGACTTTATTCATGAACTCATTTTAATATTGATAATCATTGTGAGCGCATATCTCAAAGTCATTCACAGTAACCTCCTTTTAAATCCAGTGAGGAAAGTCATGGCTGAAAGGAAGAAACAGTTTTTGGACTGTGACCCTCTGTTACCAGCTAATATAGAGGACAGTCAAATGGGAGGAATTATATTCTCAAAGCAAATTGTAAGACCCTTACTGTAGGCAAATAAATATTAGTTGAATGACTGCATACATAATGGTTGATAATATTTTACAGGCTACCAAGAATTTTAAAATTTTTGTTTGAATTTTAAACCAATGGAATGACTTCAACATTTGAGAAATGTTAATTTAAAAAAATTCACAATTAATTTGGAGTTAGCTTGTTATTTTGGCTGAGCTTTTAAGAGGTTTATGAAGAGACTCATTAGTTGATCTGATTCAATTGATCCTTGTGGGGAAGTTGTGCCACTGCAGTCTTCAGTAAACTGTAGAAAGTAATGCAAATAGAACATAACACACACACACTCACTCATCTCCAACCACTTAATCACCACTTAATAAGACATGTTTAGCCGCATGTTCTCCCTGAATTGCTGGCTGTCTGAGTGGTGTCCAAAAAATGAGGTGGGCTTCATAGATAATTGGCAAAGCTTCTGGGGAAAACCTGGTCTTGTTAGGAGAGACAGCATCCATCCCACTTTGGATGGAGCAGCTCTCATTTCTAGAAATCTGGCCAGTTTTATTAAATCCTCCAAACCGTGACTATCCAGAGTTGGGACCAGGAAGCAGAGTTGTAGTCTTACACACCTCTCTGCAGCTTCTCTCCCCCTGCCATCCCCTCATTACCCCATCCCCGTAGAGACAGTGCCTGCTCCCAGACCACCAATAACCAGCAAAAATCTATTTAAGCATAAAAATTAAAAAAGAAAAAATAATATAGCACCTTCAACTGCACCACAGACTAAAACAGCTAAATGTGGTCTATTAAACATTAGATCTCTCTCTTCTAAGTCCCTGTTAGTAAATGATATAATAATTGATCAACATATTGATTTTTTCTGCCTTACAGAAACCTGGTTACAGCAGGATGAATATGTTAGTTTAAATGAATCAACACCCTCGAGTCACACTAACTGCCAGAACACTCGTAGCACGGGCTGAGGCGGAGGATTAGCAGCAATCTTCCACTCCAGCTTATTAATTAATCAAAAACCCAGACAGAGCTTTAATTCATTTGAAAGCTTGACTCTTAGTCTTGTCCATCCAAATTGGAAGTCACAAAAACCAGTTTTATTTGTTGTTATCTATCGTCCTCCTGGTCGTTACTGTGAGTTTCTCTGTGAATTTTCGGACCTTTTGTCTGACTTAGTGCTTAGCTCAGATAAGATAATTATAGTGGGCGATTTTAACATCCACACAGATGCTAAGAATGACAGCCTCAACACTGCATTTAATCTATTGTTAGACTCGATTGCCTTTGCTCAAAATGTAAATGAGTCCACCCACCACTTTAATCATACCATAGATCTTGTTCTGACTTATGGTATGGAAATTGAAGACTTAACAGTATTCCCTGAAAACCCCCTTCTGTCTGATCATTTCTTAATAACATTTACATTTACTCTGATGGACTACCCAGCAGTGGGGAATAAGTTTCATTACAGTAGAAGTCTTTCAGAAAGCGCTGTAACTAGGTTTAAGGATATGATTCCTTCTTTATGTTCTGCAATGCCATATACCAACACAGGGCAGAGTAGCTACCTAAACTCTGTGAGTGAGATAGATTATCTCGTCAATAGTTTTATATCCTCATTGAGGACAACTTTGGATGCTGTAGCTCCTCTGAAAAAGAGAGCCTTAAATCAGAAGTGCCTGACTCCGTGGTATAACTCACAAACTCGCAGCTTAAAGCAGATAACCCGTAAGTTGGAGAGGAAATGGCGTCTCACTAATTTAGAAGATCTTCACTTAGCCTGGAAAAAGAGTCTGTTGCTCTATAAAAAAGCCCTCCGTAAAGCTAGGACATCTTACTATTCATCACTAATTGAAGAAAATAAGAACAACCCCAGATTTCTTTTCAGCACTGTAGCCAGGCTGACAAAGAGTCAGAGCTCTATTGAGCCGAGTATTCCTTTAACTTTAACTAGTAATGACTTCATGACTTTCTTTGCTAATAAAATTTTAACTATTTGAGAAAAAATTACTCATAACCATCCCAAAGACATATTGTTCTCTTTGGCTGCTTTCAGTGATGCCGGTATTTGGTTAGACTCTTTATCTCTGATTGTTCTGTCTGAGTTATTTTCATTAGTTACTTCCTCCAAACCATCAACATGTCTGTTAGACCTGATTCCTACCAGGCTGCTCAGGGAAGCTCTACCATTAATTAATGCTTCGATCTTAAATATGATCAATCTATCTTTATTAGTTGGCTATGTACCACAGGTTTTTAAGGTGGCAGTAATTAAACCATTACTTAAAAAGCCATCACTTGACCCGGCTATCTTAGCTAATTATAGGCCAATCTCCAACCTTCCTTTTCTCTCAAAAATTCTTGAAAGGGTAGTTGTAAAACAGCTAACTGATCATCTGCAGAGGAATGCTCTATTTGAAGAGTTTCAGTCAGGGTTTAGAATTCATCATAGTACAGAAACAGCATTAGTGAAGGTTACAAATGATCTTCTTATGGCCTCAGACAGTGGACCCATCTCTGTGCTTGTTCTTTTAGACCTCAGTGCTGCTTTTGATACTGTTGACCATAAAATTTTATTACAGAGATTAGAGCATGCCGTAGGTATTAAAGGCACTGCGCTGCGGTGGTTTGAATCATATTTATCTAATAGATTACAATTTGTTCATGTAAATGGGGAATCTTCTTCACAGACTAAGGTTAATTATGGAGTTCCACAAGGTTCTGTGCTAGGACCAATTTTATTCACTTTATACATGCTTCCCTTAGGCAGTATTATTAGACGGCATTGCTTAAATTTTCATTGTTACGCAGATGATACCCAGCTTTATCTATCCATGAAGCCAGAGGACACACACCAATTAGCTAAACTGCAGGATTGTCTTACAGACATAAAGACATGGATGACCTCTAATTTCCTGCTTTTAAACTCAGCTAAAACTGAAGTTATTGTACTTGGCACCACAAATCTTAGAAACATGGTGTCTAACCAGATCCTTACTCTGGATGGCATTACCCTAGTAATACTGTGAGAAATCTTGGAGTCATTTTTGATCAGGATATGTCATTCAATGCGCATATTAAACAAATATGTAGGACTGCTTTTTTGCATTTGCGCAATATCTCTAAAATTAGAAAGGTCTTGTCTCAGAGTGATGCTGAAAAACTAATTCATGTATTTATTTCCTCTAGGCTGGACTATTGTAATTCATTATTATCAGGTTGTCCTAAAAGTTCCCTGAAAAGCCTTCAGTTAATTCAAAATGCTGCAGCTAGAGTATTGACAGGGACTAGAAGGAGAGAGCATATTTCACCCATATTGGCTTCTCTTCATTGGCTTCCTGTTAATTCTAGAGTAGAATTTAAAATTATTCTTCTTACTTATAAGGTTTTGAATAATCAGGTCCCATCTTATCTTAGGGACCTCATATTACCATATCACCCCAATAGAGCGCTTTGCTCTCAGACTGCAGGCTTACTTGTAGTTCCTAGGGTTTGTAAGAGTAGTAGGCAAAGCCTTCAGCTTTCAGGCTCCTCTCCTCTGGAACCAGCTCCCAATTCGGATCAGGGAGACAGGCACCCTCTCTACTTTTATGATTAGGCTTAAAACTTTCCTTTTTGCTAAAGCTTATAGTTAAGGCTGGATCAGGTGACCCTGAACCATCCCTTAGTTATGCTGCTATAGACTTAGACTGCTGGGGGGTTCCCATGATGCACTGAGTGTTTCTTTCTCTTTTTGCTCTGTATGCACCACTCTGGATTTAATCATTAGTGATTGATCTCTGCTCCCTTCCACAGCATGTCTTTTTCCTGGTTCTCTCCCTTAGCCCCAACCAGTTCCAGCAGAAGACTGCCCCTCCCTGAGCCTGGTTCTGCTGGAGGTTTCTTCCTTTAAAATTGAGTTTTTTCCTTCCCACTGTCGCCAAGTGCTTGCTCACAGGGGGTCGTTTTGACTGTTGGGGTTTTTCCGTAATTATTGTATGGCTTTGCCTTACAATATAAAGCGCCTTGGGGCAACTGTTTGTTGTGATTTGGCGCTATTTAAATAAAATTGATTTGATTTGATTTGATGTAATCCAATTAAGGGTTGCGGGAGGCTGGAGTCTATCCCAGCAGTCACAGAACGTGAGGTGGGGTACACCCTGGACAGGACGCCAGTCTATCACAGGGTCACATATAGACAAACTAACACATTCACATCCGCATGCACACAGACAATTTAAAGTTTGTAAACAGTAACAGTATTAAGTTTTCCAGCACAAACATTTTAAGCACATTTTTGTTCAACATACGTGAAATTTTAGACTAGATTAGATAGAACTTTATTGATCCCAAGGGGAACATTCCCTCAGGGAAACTGAGGTTCCAGTAGCATTGTATAGCAGCATACAGAGTATCAAAAGTGAATGTAAAAAAAGAAAAACAGGTTATAAATATAAATATACCAGACATACTGATCAATACTGGTTTACTGGCTACTGCTGTTCCTCTCATTCCCGTCCTCTGTCTTTGTGTTGCTCCTCCTCCCCTGGGTGAGGAGTTGTACAGTCTGATGGTCTGAGGGACAAAGGAGTTTTTCAGTCTGTTGGTTCTGCACTTGGGAAGCAGCAGTCTGTAGCTGAAGAGGATCCTCTGGTTGCTGATGACGGTGTGCAGAGGGTGACTGGCATCGTCCATAACGTCTCTGCCACCGATCGTCACCAGAGAGTCCAGCTTCATACCAACCACAGAGCCAGCCCGCCTGATCAGTTTGTCCAGCCTGTATGTGTCCTTCTTGGATGTGCCCCCCCCCAGCACACCACGGTGTAGAAGAGGACACTGGCTACTATGGACTGGTAGAACATCCACAACAGTTTCTTGTTAAACGGCCGCACAGTCTCCTCAGAAAGTACAGCCTGCTCTGTCCCTTCCTGTACAGGTGGTTGGTGCGGGTTGTCCAGTCCAGTTCGCTGTCCAGCCACAGCCTGAGGTACTTGTAGGAATCCACAGCCTCCACCTCAGATCCCTGGATCAGAACCAGACCCGGCGCCAGGAAAAAAATTCACAGGGGGCGGGGTCGCCCCCCCCCCCCCAAAAAAAAAGTGCGCACCAGAAGGGACGTGCCTCTGAGCGTGCATAATGAATTGGGTGCACTCCTGGAAAGCTCGTGTATTTAGGCTATGCCGTTGTAAGAGACTGACTGAATAAGAGTAAAGAGTGATGACAGTATTTTTTTAATTATTATTTGAACGTATAGACCCTCGGTCAAGTGATCTCCTGCATACCACACAGAGCCAGTGTTCTGTCGAGATGAGGTGTGCCAACTTTCGACACTCTAAGCTGTGACATACCTTCGCGTTGTCCAATAGGAACGACGTGTCGGGCCAAAACACGGAAGACTTGTGGCAGAAACCAGTGATCTCTACAAAATGGATCGGACCAATCCATTTTGTAGATATCAGTGGTTTCTGCACCAATCGGATTGGTGCAGAAACCACTGATCTGTACAAAACATTAACGTGTGACAGGACTGCTCATTTATAGAGCAGTTTTCTGAAGAAAAATAATTGGAAATGTTTTTTTTTTGTTGTTGTTTGTTACCTCAAAATTTCTGATTACTGTTAAAAAAGTTTAGAACACTTGTCATTAAAATAGCTAAATAAATCAATAAATGGTTCTTTAGAAACCTTTCATCTGTAAATTAAAACCACCTGTTATTTCAGATTAGATAATTTCTTGTTTAACATAAGGAACCTTGGACATTTATTTTTAGACAAATAAAATAACATGGAAACTTGTACATTTTTTTAAGTCTGGTAGAATATTTATATCTCATTTCAACCAGAAAAACAAACACTAAATAAATACAAATGTTTATTAGAAATGCAGTGTGATTGTAAAGTAGGATTTCTGTGACATAAACCTCATGATGTTTTTTTTATATATATAGTCATTTAAACTTGTAATTATGTCAAAATATGTAATTGCTTTTAATGTTATCAGGACAGAGTCATTTCTAAAATATTAATTTGAGCACAATAAGTGGCGAGCTTTTACCTGTGCAAATGTCTTTTGACTTTGATTCGTGGACATTTTTAATGATCCGTTCATTTATTGTTAAAATATAAAATGAAACAACTTTTTAAAAAATAATAAAATAGTTGCTGTTCAAAGAGCCTTTTATTTAGAAGCAGGTGATGTTATGCTGGATTCTCGGTCTCTTCTGCAGCTTTGAACTCTGGTGGTGTTGCTGAAGACACTTTTGTCCTATTTTGAAGAGCAGAGATGTTTTCTTTCGACTGAACTTCGTGGTGTTCAGCTCATCAATGGAAGTTTGGTTGTCTGCACAACAAATGTTCCTGATTGGGACAAATAAAAATATTTCTTTAAATATAAAGAAACACTAAACAGTTTATATATAAAAAAAGAGAAAAAAAAACAATGGAAAAAAACGCCCGAAAAAATAAGTTATTTAAAGTTGAGCTTTTGTGGTGTCTGAAAAAAGCTGTAGCTTTATTTGGTAAAAATAAGAAAGACTGAACCATCTACAAATTAAAGTGTTCACTCAGATCAACTGTGCTAAAAAGCTAAGCTAACGTTAGCTGATCAGTAAACCTTCACAGCAGTTCAGTAAACATCACGTTTTATTTTTATTTTATCCTCACCTCGATAAAGCTGCAGAACTAACCTCCGTTGGGCAAACTGGGACTTTGCATATATTCAAAAAGTGGGAGATTTCGGACTGAGTGGGTTTGCTCCATCCCCCCGGCTGCCTGCCTCAGTCTGCCCAGGGATGATGCCTGAACGCCGGCTTCTCCGTGCGGGTCGATCGATATCCCACCAAGTCATCAGTCCTCCCTCGGTCGGCGTCACTCTGAAAAGTAGCTGAAAAAAAGCTTCGCCCAGCAGGGTGATGGGAGAATCGTTCTACTGCTGTTTTTTAAAGGTTTTTTGTGGTTCAGGCGACCCAAATTCAAGATAGGATCGCTGAACTTTTTTCAGGTTGTGGAATCAGCCAGAGTGTGATGTGGCCGCTTGCAGCTTCCGAAGCGATGCGTCTGACCTCACGATGCGTTGGAAACGCACCGGCCTGGCGTTACGAAGCGTTAAAGCATCGCGCTGAAGCTTGCAGTGTGAAAGGCCCTTGACACTGCTTGAATAAATCGAGCTTGCCCTCTGCCGCACTGACAAGCGCAACCCTCAACCTATCAAATATCGAGCTTGCCCTCTGCCGCACTGACAAGCGCAACCCTCAACCTATCAAATCTCTTGAACACAGACACATGCCATATCCGTTTGTTTTAAAATTAATTACTTTCGTTAATTAATTTGGTTTATTTGTTAAATACGTGATATTATTGAATGACTAATATTTTGCTATATTTTCCAGTATTTCTTTTTCTTTCTTTTTTCTTTTTATTTTTTGATAACTCTAACATCCGAGGGGGCGAGGTTGATGACGTGAGGGGGGTCGCCGCCAAACGCCCCCTCATGGCGCCGGGTCCGATCAGAACTGGTCACGGACCTGGTCTGGACTTCCCAAAGTCAATGACCAGCTCCTTTGTCTTCGAGGTGTTGAGCTGTAGATGGTTTGTGTGGCACCAGGCAGCAAAGTCCTTCACTAGGCTCCTGCACTCTGTCATCCCTGATGCATCCAACAATGATATGTAGTTACTGTGTAATTTTACTTCAGTACAGCATCCATACTGGAGCTGCATTTGCACATTTAAAATAAAAAAGAGAGAGGAGCAGTTAGGTTTCTCTGTATTAAAATTTCTAAAATTAGTTGCTTTAAACCCACAATGAAATCACATCTCAACAACAGTGTACAAATTAATTGCAAATGCCAAAGCCAAATGAACTGAATGTATCAGTACGGGTATCCTCTATTAAAATGCAACTCAGCCATCACTTTTACAGCCAGTTTTTGTTACACCAGTTCTGAAAATTAAGAAGAAACTTCACCCACTTTGAAATCTGAAAATCTTTTGTAGCCCACCCAAATGTTTAATCACAATTTTGATTGACAAATGACACAAACACTAAGTGGATGTATGTGGGTGATTCTTAGACTACGGGCACTTATTATGTCCTTTGATCATATTGTATGAAAAACAGGAAAAAAGGGGAAATTTCACACTTTTATAGTTATCTTTACAATGAAAGTGTGTTAAGAAATTTGTTCTAGTAGTCTATGATGACTTTTTCACCTTTTTTCAGCATCAATATATGCAAATATTGCCGTTTGTGCTTGTCCCACACCCAGACTTTTGATCTTCAATGATAAAAATGAATGGTAAAGAAACGTTTAATGTTTTAAAATATCTCTGAATAAAATATCAATAAAATAATCAAAACATAATTGGGGTATTCAATGTCATACAACTGTTGTGATTTTTTTAAACAAAATGTAGTTGTCCCACACTACTGCTGTAATTTCCACCACAACACTGTAATGTCCCTTTAAACAGTTTGTATGAAAGATTGTTTGGGTAGTTTCTATGGAGATAAACAGTGACATCAGAGCACATGTATATAGCGCCAAATCACAACAAACAGTTGCCGCAAGGCGCTTTATATTGTAAGGCAATGGTGTGGTGGAAATTACATTTACAAGGCCAATAGTGCCCGTAGTTAAAGAATCACCCATGTACAGTTGTATGCAAAAGTTTGGGCTCCCCTGATAATTTCCATGATTTTCCTTTATAAATCATTGGTTGTCTGGATCAGAAATTTCAGTTAGATATATCATATGGCAAACAAACACACTGATATTTGAGAAGTGAAATGAAGTTTATAGGATTTACAGAAAGTGTGCAATAATTCTTTAAGCAAAATTAGGCAGGTACATAAATTTGGGCACCCCAACAGAAAAAATACATCAGTATTTAGTAGATCCTCCTTTTGCAGAAATAACATCCTCTAAATGCTTCCTATGGCTTCCATTGGGAGTCTGGATTCTGGTTGAAGGTATTTTGGACCATTCTTCTTTACAAAACATCTCAGGTTTGTTAGTTTCCGAGCATGTACAGCCCACTTAAAATCACACCACAGATTTTCAATAATATTCAGGTCTGGGGACTGAGATGGCCATTCCAAAACATTGTGCTTGTTCCTCTGCATGAATGCCTTAGTAGATTTTGAGCAGTGTTTAGGGTTGTTGTCTTGTTGAAAGATCCATTCTCGGTGCAACTTCAGCTTTGTCACTGATTCATGAACATTGTTCTTAAGAATCTGCTGATATTGACTGGAATCCATGTGACCCTCAACTTTAACAAGATCCCCAGTACCTGCACTGGCCACACAGCCCCACAGCATGATGGAACCACTTCCAAATTTTACTGCAGGTAGCAAGTGTTTTTCTTGGAATGCTGTGTTCTTTTTCAGCCATGCATACCACCCCTTGTTATGTCCAAATAAGTCAATTTTAGTTTCATCAGTCCACAGCACCTTAGTCCAAAATGAAGCTGGCTTGTCCAAATGTGCTTTAGCATACCTCAAATGACTCTGTTTGTGGCGTGTACGCAGAAAAGGCTTCCTCTGCATTACAGCATCATACTGCATCTTCTTGTGTAAAGTGCGCTGTATAGTTTAACGATGCACAGAGACACTATCTGCTTCCATTTCCTCACTATGTTCCTCACAGTGGAAACTGACAGCTGAAATCTCTGAGATAGCTTTATGTATCCTTCCCTTAAGGCCCGGTCCCACTGGGGAGAGGATTAATTGTGCATGAACTGAGTATAGAAATTTCGGGCGTTCGTTGTCGTCCGCAACAAAATTGGCCAGGAATGACAAATTTCTCAGTATGAATTATGGATATATTAATAATGTATAGCAAATATATGACGAACAATCACGGATGTATAACGCATGTATTGAGGAAATGGATCGGACACATTGCTGTTATCACGGAAGTATTACCGATGTATTGAGAATGCATTGCGCATGTGTTGCGGAAACAGAGGTTGTGGTGCGCATGCGCGGCATCTGCATTGCGGTCATCACTATTCACACTAACACCACAGCCTCTGGAGCAATTGCTGGACTTGGACAAGTTGATTGGTATGTTGTTGGATGGCAGCAACTATCACACTACATCTTTGGGGATCCATAACTACATCTGTATGTCTCCACAGCTGGACTGGCAATGACTGGCAAGTATGTTGATTTCTGCCACATTTATATAGTACTTTGGGTTTACGTAAAGTGTTTGTTATGCATTCGCAAATTGTCCACAAATCAGATGCAAAGCAGACATAATACAAATGCTTTATTCATGGCCACTTTGTATGCATTCGCTACAGCTTATTTTAGTTTATGATGTGGATGTGATAGGCACGCTATATATCCGTTTTACACATTATCCCAGTCAGCTGCCAAGCCGCAATATACGCTGTCAGTTGCGGATGTCAGCGGATAACGGCAGATATACAGCGCATAGATTGAGTATGTATTGCGTATGTAAGGTGGATGTCATCCATAACCAAAATTTTGTGCAGCTCAAAAATCCTGGCAACAGAAAAACGTGCCTCTGCGGATAATTGCGGACGTGTGCGGATGTCGGCCGACTCATACAAGCATGCTTCATGGATATTGCGGATGTTTAGCGAATATAAACCAAGTTTGTGTGCAATTCATGCGCAAATCTTCCTAAATGCCAGTGGGACTGGGCCTTTAAACTATGATGTTGAACAGTCCTTGTTTTCAGGTCATTTGAGAGTTATTTAGAGGCTCCCATGTTGCCACTCACTAGAAGAGATGCAAAGAGGAGAAACATTTGCAAATGGCCACCTTAAATACCCTTTCTCATGATTGGATTCACCTGTGTAAGGAGGTCAAGGGTCAGTGAGCTTACCAAACCAATTTTGTCTTCCAATGATTAGTGCTAAATGTATTCAAATCAATAAAATGACAAGTGTGCCCAAATTTATGCACCTGCCTAATTTTTTTTTAAATAGTTACTGCACACTTTCTGTAAATGCTAGAAACTTCATTTCACTTTTCAAATATCACAGTGTTTGTCTGCTATATGATACATTTAACTGAAATTTCTGATCCAGACAACCAATGATTTATAAAGGAAAATCATGAAAATTATCAGGGGTGCCCAAAGTTTTGGATACAACTGTATATTATATCCCAGAGCTTGCACTTATCAATTTTTATTACACTTTAAAAATAATCATATTTTTACGTAATGTTAAACTTTATGGCAGAATTAAAAATCAAAAGATTAGCTATACTACTTGGCAACATTCTGTTATACCTGCTTTCATGGTAAATGTCCACCAGCTGGAGATACTGCTGGTACTCAAGAACCTTCAGTACAGGCTACTATGGGACACAGTGACAAACCTGTTGTTTATAGTAGCAGATGACCTTTCATGGTCCACCTGCAATACCTTTGCAGACCACCAGGTTGTCCTGGCCCAGACTTTGCAAATCAGTTCTGCAGTTTGCAGTTCACAATTCAGGTGTCAGATGAACATGTCCCAAGTCACTAAATATGTCTTGCACTTCATTTATAGAAATCATTAAATGTGGTGAGGGAAGCCACCAAGACACACCCTTGACAATTCTCTGGTTAAATGGTAAATGGACTGCATTTATCTAGCGCTTTTCCATCTGCATCAGACGCTCAGAGCGCTTTACAAATAATGCCTCACATTCACCCCAATGTGAGGGTGCCATACAAGGCGCCCACTACACACCGGGAGCAATAGGGGACTAAAGACCTTGCCTAAGGGCCCTTAGTGGTTTTCCAGTCAGGCTGGGATTTGAACCGAGGATCTTCTGGTCTCAAGACCAGTGCCTTCACCCCTAGACCACCACCTCTCCCAATCTGGTTGTGGTTGGAGAAGCTGTGCATAGTGCAACATTTGTCTCTTGAAACAAAAAAGATGCACATCCTCACAGTGGAGTGGAATAGAGAAAGATTTTCTAAGAAGGAAGATGTGAAATTTCATCTGCAGCAGAAGGCGCATAGGAGATGTGAGCGTAGATTTAATTCAATTCCTTCTCTTGCAACAAAGTCCTTCTCTGTTCCACTCTATCAGGAAGCAGTGGCTGGTCATTACATATCCATTCTGCATTGTTTGTAGTTACTGTTCAGCGCCATCAAACCAAAAGAAAGGAGCAGCATAAAAGGCTTTTGTATAATGAGAATTTAATTACTTTGAGGGGACGTCTAGAAGACTTGGTATGTAAACTCGTATCAAATTAGCATTTGTCAGAAGCTATTTTCAATAAACTACGAGAAGCAAAGGAAAAGTTGTGGTAATCTCACTACATTCACAGTCACAGTTAGTGGACACTGGCCAGCCTCCTGTGAAAGTCTACAACAGCCTGTGATCATGTTTAACAAAACCCAGACACCCGGTAGAGAGGCGGGGCTTGCAATCAGAATGTCTGATTGTCTGTCAGATTGGTAACTCACTAAAATGCTTTTAAAAAAGAAAAGTTCTCTGCGCTTACTGTCAAGTACAACAATTCGGTACAACCAGGTCAAGATGAAACTTGAGGAAAAAAGGAACACCAGTGCAACACAGATGTCTGTGCAATAAAAGCACCTGTAATAAATTTTTTTGCACAGACATCTGTGTTGCACCAGCGTTCCTTTTTCACTAAAATGCTTTTTTTGAGCAAAGGCACTGAATCCCCAAGTTGCTGCTGGGCTGAAGCTAGCAATTTGCATGGCAACATGCTGACATCAGTGTGTGAGTGTGTCTGAATGTGAGACATCATTGTAAAGTGTTTTGAGCGTCTGCATCAACTGGAAAGGACACTCTGGAAATGCAGTCCATTTACTCTGGAGGAGAGAGACTTTGCATGAACTCAATAAATCAGCGTTTGTAGCTCACCAATATTGTAAGAGGGTGATTCTTTAACTACGGGCACTATTGGCCTTGTAAATGTAATTTCCACCACACCATTGCCTGACAATATAAAGCGCCTTGGGGCAACTGTTTGTTGTGATTTGGCACTATATACATGTGCTCTGATGTCACTGTTTATCTCCATAGAAACTACCCAAACAATCTCTCATACAAACTGTTTAAAGGGACATTACAGTGTTGTGGTGGAAATTACGGCAATAGTGTGGGACAACTACATTTTGTTTAAAAAAAATCACAACAGTTGTATGACATTGAATACCCCAATTATGTTTTGATTATTTTACTGATATTTTATTCAGAGATATTTTAAAACATTAGAAAAAACATTTCTTTACCATTCATTTTTATCATTGAAGATCAAAAGTCTGGGTGTGGGACAAGCACAAAACGGCAATATTTGCATATAATGATGCTGAAAAAAGGTGAAAAAGTCATCATAGACTACTAGAACAAATTTCTTAAAACACTTTCATTGTAAAGATAACTATAAACGTGTGAAATTTCCCCTTTTTTCTGTTTTTCATACAATATGATCAAAGGACATAATAAGTGCCCGTAGTCTAAGAATCACCCAAGAAAGCATTTGGAAAGAAGCCAAATGTATGACTCAGTCACAACAACTACACTGATGTAGTACATATTTCCACAAAGGAATATGAACTCGACATAGTTCACCTAATTTATTTGCCCACACGCCTGCACTAGCTAGAAGGTGGATGTGTTTACCTGTCTGACTGATTGCTCTTCATCATGTGGCACATTGTATTACAGCCTAATATATTTCTTTATAGGTGTTTCTGGCCTCTCCTGGGAACCATCACCTTATCGTGGTGGAGAGGTTTGTGTGCCCCTATGAATGGCCTGTTAAAAAAAGAAAGAAAAGCAGATTGATGTAGTTTTATGAAGTTCAACCACCATACTGGTCAAGGTGCTGAATTCCCGATCAGCCCGATCAGTACTGACGCAGTTAATGCTTGTTTGGCTAGTATATGCTTTAGTTAATACTTCACAGTTTTCATCCAAATATATGGTTTAATTTTTTTTTAATATTATATGGATAGTGTCAGGCCGGGCGGAAGCCTGGCACCTGGAGAGGGTGGACCCACAATACAAACTCCCAGACCAGGCTTTGGAGTTAAAGTAGTTGTCGTGTTTATTCCAGGCTGAGGTTCGGTACACAGATTGTCAGGCAGCGGAGCAGATGTACAGACAGGGTATGGCAGAAATGTAGTCATATCCAGGCAGGGGTCGGAGCCACGAGCAAACACTGACATCAGGGCTGAGGCAAAAGGCGCGGTCGAGAAACATGGAGCAAGATACTGGTACACGGCAGACAAATCAGGACTGAATACAAGAAGGCTAGAATGTGTGCTCAGAGCAATGACAAGGGAGGTGATGGTAAGTCGTTGGGATTGAGACCAGAAGATCCTCGGTTCAAATCCCAGCCTGACTGGAAAATCACTAAGGGCCCTTGCTCCCGGTGTGTAGTGAGCGTGTTGTATGACAGCACCCTCACATCGGGGTGAATGTGAGGCATTATTTGTAAAGTGCTTTGAGTGTCTGATGCAGATGGAAAAGCGCTATATAAATCCAGATTTACTATTTATAAACTGGTGGTGACTGTGATGGTTTAAATAAGCAGTCTAGAAACAATCTAGAAAGGGACGTGATTAGTGGACAAAGAGTATACATAGGCAAGATAGTGGGGAAGGGAGTGCACAAAGTGGAGTGATGTCAGATACAAAGATGTGTGAGCAAGAGCAAACGGGAGCGGGAGTATCAGAGTATCAGCTAGTGTCAGATAAATATGCTAAAGACAGAAATGCAAACTGGGCACAGTAACTCCAAACAAGAATTCAGAATCATTCAGAAATAAAAGATAATTTGGTTTTAAGTTGTTACAAAGAGTCTGTGTAGCTATGAATATAAGTTTGAAGAACACATTCAATGCAAATTTAGAATGTGGCTTGATTCTCTGTGGCCATTTCTATCTTTAAACACAGTTTTACTGCCTGATCTTTTATTGTCACACCGCTGACTCAGCTCATCGATTTAAAAAAGTACAGAAGATGAAATATCTCGTGAGCGGAATGGACACTTTTGCAAAAGCAACATAACTAATACATTTTTAATGAGGCGAACTTAAATGGGAATTGAATACTCAACTGTGTGCCTTCCACATGCTTTTCTTTGCCCTGAGTAACACAATCTATCCAACTTATTTATGACATTTATGCTTTTTGATGTTGTTGTTGTTGTTGCACACATTCACATAAATTCATTATGCACAGGTCATTGGGGTCAAAGGACTCCAGCAAGACTCGACTTGACATGAGTATCCAACAATGCATAAGATTGCCTTCAACATGGTAGCAAGACAACACAAGATGATAGGATGACAACAAGATTTGTAACAGTTTCGTGATAGTTTTAAACAGTATAAAACTGTTATGGTGGAAACTTATACCATCAGGACTTATTGAGAGTGTTTAAGACCTACCAAGAACCAAACCAAGGCTATCTCTGGAACCCACCATGATTTGATAGTGGAGGTGGTACTGTGGTCAGTGTGGTGTATGTGGGAACGGTGTGTTACTGGACAAACGATTGATGCATTGAGGATGTGTCTATGCCTGTCTATTGAACAGTAGCGTCTCCATCCTGTAAACTGACACAGTTGTTTTGTTTGTGCCTTTTCCCTGAGAGTTCTAGTGTTCCACTGCAGCCAGGTTGAGATAACACTCTTAATATAGAGACGGGTGCAGAGACTTGGAGTCCTCTGGGCTAAAGTCACCCTGCTCAATAGTCAGCTCAGTTTCCTGAATCATTTCAACATTCAAAATGCCTGCTAGCAGAGTTGTATATAATAAATGGTCAGATGGCTGGCACAAGCATAGGAGGTGCACCTGTAGGGCGTTTGTGGTTGGACAAACCAGTCATGTGAGACTAGGAGGTAATGCTTTGAAACGTATTGCCTGCCACATTGCAAATATCTTGAGATTGTTAATGTTGTTTCCATAAAGAGACCTGGGCCCATATTCATAAAGCATCCTAAGGCTAAAAGTACCTCTTAGTGATGTCATTCTAAGAAAAATCTCAGAATTCCTCGAATTCTGAGATTTTTCTTAGAATTTTTCCTTGGTAAGATAAAAGTTATTCACAAAGCATCTTAGGCCTTAAGAGTGTCTTAAACAGACAAGATGACAGAAAGACAGAGAGGAAGGAGAGACATTCCCCATATGTTGAATGGCAGTGATTCAGTAACACCCTACCAGCTTGATGGTGCAGGGATAATGTTTGTGGTTGACCTCATCAGGAATGAGCTTACTTTTCCCACCCAGCATAGTAACACAATAACGCCTGTGATGAAGATCATCACAACATTGCTATATCTGGCTATGGGAAAAACATCAGTTGCATGAAAATTCTATAACATTCATATAGTTGTTAATATCAAAGTAAGCGATACCAGCAGCCAGAGCCTAAACTCACCTGTTTCAGGACAACTTTGCTGGGTGCTGCAATCTCTGCTCTCACTTTGGATTGCAGCACGTACCAGTGCTTCTCACACTCACCACTTGTGCGCAGTTAACAGCATGGAGAGTAAACATAACAATAAGCTAATCAATATAATAATCAGCATGTGAATAAGGCACATTCAGACATTTTGAAGCTGTGTAACAATTCATTTAATTTTGCTGAATTTCATCACCATGACAATTTATTTTCACACTTACACATTTCTTAATACAGTTCAGGTTACGTATATGATCAGTTGATTTTACTGTCGATTCATAACTAGAATTGCGGAGTGTATTTTTTTTGTCTTTCCCTTTTTGTGACAACCAATCACAGCTCTTAGAAGACTGTGTCATACCTAACAATGGGGTCCAAACATTTAGCCTAACTTAACCTAAAAATTCCTGGCAAGGAATCTTAGCCCATGAGTGATCCAGGAAATGCCTGAGAGCAATTCTGAGCAAAGAGTGGACAGAAAGTTTTATCTCTGTGAGGAGGTGGGGTTGACAAAAAGTGATGTAACAATTTCCATAGATTTTTTTGTTATCTTAACTAAAGTTATTTCAACTCAACTAGAGAAGTCTTGTGGCATTAACTCAGTTGAAAGTTTAAATAACTTTAAACTTTTTTTAGAGTGTAGGTATGACGCAGTCCTCTAAGAGCTGTGATTGGTTGTCACACAAAGGTAAGGACAAAAATAACAAATGCGCTCTGCGGTCCTAGTTATGAATGGACAGTAAAATCAACTGATCATATACGTAACCTGAACTGTATTAAGAAATGTGTAATCATGAAAATAATTTAATGTCATGATGATGAAATGCAGCAAAATTAACTGAATTGTTACACAGCTTCAAAATATCTAAACGTATCTCATTCAATTCAATTTCAATTTCAATTTATTTTCCTTTATATAGCGCCAAATCACAACAGAGTTGCCTCAAGGTGCTTCACACAGGTAAGGTCTAACCTTACCAACCCCCAGAGCAACAGTGGTAAGGAAAAACTCCCTCTGAGGAAGAAACCTCAAGCAGACCAGACTCAAAGGGGTGACCCTCTGCTTGGGCCATGCTACAAACATAAATTACAGAAGAATTCACAGAACAATTCATGGACAAATATACAAGAAATGCTATTGCCGCACAGGACAGGAGGATCGCCAACACGAATACAACTCCCATCTCTGGATGGAGCTGCCCCTTACCAAAAAATAGTACTGATAAGTATATAAAAAGTAAACTAGAAGTATACTTGAAACATACTTGCATATACTACTTTTTGGTAAGGGGCACCTTTAACAGAGAAAAAACAGAATCAGGCATAAGAAAGACAAAAAATACTGTATAATTTGCCAGCATTAAACAAGAAAAACAGAGAAGTACTAAGGTGATCGCCGGCCACTAGCCCTAAACTTCACTAAAAGACTCAGAATTTAGGTAAAGTTGAGGCCACAGCCTGCTCCAATTACTAATAAATGAATTAAAAGAGTAAAAAGCGTAAAACAAAACTGTACCAGTATGCTAGCCATATGAAAGGGAAAATAAGTGCGTCTTATGTCTGGACTTGAAAATCTCCACATAATCTGACTGTTTTATTGACGCAGGGAGATCATTCCACAGAACAGGGGCACGATAAGGGAAAGCTCTGTGACCCGCAGACTTCTTGTTCACCTTAGGGACACAAAGTAGTCCTGCACCCTGAGAACGTAAAGCCCGGGCCGGTGCGTAAGGTTTAATTAGGTCAGCTAGGTAGGGAGGTGCCAGTCCATGAATAATTTTATAGGTTAGTAGCAGAACCTTAAAATCTGATCTCACTGGAACAGGAAGCCAGTGAAGGGATGCCAAAATGGGTGTAATGTGGTCGAACTTTCTGCTTTGTGTCAAAAGTCTGGCTGCAGCATTTTGAAACAGTTGGAGACCCCAATGCTAGATTGCGGTAAACCAGAAAATAGAACATTGCAGTAGTCCAATCTAGAAGAGATAAATGCATGGATCAGGGTCTCAGCATCAGCCATAGACAGGAGGGGACAAATCTTCGCTATATTTCGCAGGTGGAAGAAAGCAGTCCTAGTAATATTTCTAATGTGAAGGCCAAAGGACAATGAAGGATCAAAAATTACCCCACTTTGTCAGTGTGTTGTATGACACATGAGCCGAGGCTGAGCATTAACTGGTCAAATTGATGCCAATGTCTCACTGGACCAAGAACCATCGTTTCAGTCTTATCAGAGTTTAAAAGTAGGAAGTTTCTAGACATCCAACTTCTCACTGCTGCAAGGCAATCTTCTAAGGATTTTATGTGAATGAGATTACCAGCAGTTATCTGTTGTGAAAGTGTAGGAACACGGACCCACAACAGGGGGCGCAAATGAACGGACAATGGAGGAGTCAAATAACACTGTTTTTACTGTTGTGAAACAGGCACAACAAACACAACCGATTACAATATTGAGACTGAGTTCAATTACAACGGTGTCGTGTGGGCAGGCTCGACGATAGGAGACGTCTGTCCAAGTCGAACCGGAACCAACCCGATTTCCTCTGCCACCGAACCCCGGGAATACTGGAGCCGCCAAGTCCCGAATTCCCAGGTGGCCACTGCCTCCGCTCGTCGGATCCGGTACTGCTGGCAAGGAACAGAAACAGTCAGGTGTGGATGCGGCTGCACCCAGCAACACGGAGGGTGGAGAGTCCACCTCCACCTCTCGTCAACAACAATCAAGAAGTGTAGGAAGGTGAGTACTTATCCAAATGTTGTCCGGTAGTCAGCTGTCCTACAAATAATCAACAAGAATTACAACTATAGTCACTCGTATGTTTGGGCGAAGATTGTTACCTCTTTGATAAGGCGATATCTCGGCAAATGAGGTGGAGATGCCGTCCTGCTGATATACCTCCCTGTTGATTGGAATCAGCTGTCTCCAGTGATGGGTGACAGCTGTCATCCTGGCTGCTCCTGTAAAGCGGCAGCGCCCTCCGGTGCCTGGAGCCCGCACTCCAGGCAGGGCGCCCTCTAGTGGTGGTGGGCCAGCAGTACCTCCTCTTCAGCGGCCCACACAACAGGACCCCCCCCTCAACGGGCGCCTCCTGGCGCACGACCGGGTTTGTCTGGGTGGCGACGGTAGAAGTTGGCCAGGAGGGCCGGGTCCAGGATGAAGCCCTTCTTCACCCAGGAGCGTTCTTCGGGGCCGTACCCTTCCCAGTCCACCAGATACTGAAAACCCCGGCCCATCCGTCGGACGTCGAGGAGCTGGCGCACGGTCCAAGCCGGCTCTCCGTCGATGATCCGGGCAGGAGGTGGTGCCGGACCCGGAGTGCAGAGGGGTGAGGTTTGATCCTGGAGACGTGGAACACTGGATGAATCCGCAGTGAGGCCGGAAGCTGGAGCCTCACTGCGGCGGGATTGATGACCTTGAGAATCTTGTACGGACCAATGTATCGTTCTTGTAGTTTTGGGGAGTCCACTTGTAGGGGAATGTCCTTGGTGGACAACCACACTTCCTGCCCAGGACGATACGTGGGAGCCGGGGCCCGCCGCCGGTCTGCATGGTTCTTCGCCCTCGTCCGGGCCCTTAACAAAGCAGAACGGGCGGCACGCCACCCCCTGACGGCACTTCCGTAGGTGGGCCTGGACCGAGGGCACACCGACCTCTCCCTCAACCACCGGGAACAACGGGGGCTGATACCCCAAGCACACCTCAAAAGGGGAGAGGCCGGTGGCTGATGACACTTGACTGTTGTGGGCGTACTCGATCCAGGCCAGGTGGGTACTCCAGGCCGTCGGGTGCGCGGCTGTCACACAGCGTAGGGTCTGCTCCATTTCTTGGTTGGCCCGTTCTGCTTGTCCGTTGGTCTGGGGGTGATACCCGGACGAGAGACTGACCGTGGCCCCCAGTTCCCGGCAAAAGCTCCTCCAAACGTGCGAGGAGAACTGGGGACCGCGATCGGAGACGATGTCTGATGGTATCCCATGCAGACGGACGACGTGGTGGACTAGGAGGTCCGCTGTCTCCTGGGCCGTTGGTAGCTTCGGGAGGGCCACGAAGTGGGCCGCCTTGGAGAATCGGTCCACTATCGTGAGGATGACGGTGTTTCCCTGGGACGGCGGGAGACCCGTGACAAAATCCAGGCCGATGTGGGACCAGGGGCGATGAGGGACGGGCAGCGGCTGTAGCAAACCCAAGGTCTTGCGGTGATCGGCCTTGCCCCTGGCGCAGGTGGTACAGGCCTGGATGTAACCCCGGACGTCGGCCTCTAGGGACGCCTACCAGAAGCGTTGCCGGACGACTGCCACGGTCCTACGCACCCCAGGACGGCAGGAGAGCTTAGAACCGTGACAGAAGTCCAGGACTGCAGCCCTAGCTTCTGGTGGGACGTAAAGTTTGTTCTTCGGTCCGGTTCCAGGATCCGGGTCTCGTGTCAGGGCCTCCCGGACGGTCTTCTCCATATCCCAGGTGAGGGCGGCCACGATAGCGGACTCCGGGATGATGGGATCCGGGGGATCCGACGACTCCGTTTTGACCTCATCTTCATGTACCCGGGACAAAGCATCCGATCTTTGATTTTTTGTCCCGTGACGGTAGGTGATCCGGAAGTCAAAACGGCCGAAGAACAGTGACCAGCGGGCTTGCCTGGGATTCAGCCGCTTGGCGGTCCTGGTATACTCCAGGTTCCCGTGGTCAGTGAAAACCGTGAATGGCACGGACGTTCCCTCCAACAGATGTCTCCACTCCTCAAGAGCCTCTTTCACCGCAAGGAGCTCTCGATTGCCGACGTCATAGTTCCGTTCGGCTGGGGTCAACCTGCGGGAAAAATAGGCACACGGGTGAAGGACCTTATCGGTCTTCCCGCTCTGGGACAGCACGGCTCCTATCCCTGAGTCCGAGGCGTCCACTTCAACCACTAACTGGCGACTAGGATCGGGCTGCACCAAAACAGGTGCAGACGAGAAGCGCCGTTTCAACTCCTTGAATGCGGCTTCGCAACGATCCGACCAGGTGAAGGGGACTTTTGGTGAGGTCAGGGCTGTCAGGGGGCTAACTACCTGGCTATAGCCCTTAATGAACCTCCTGTAGAAATTAGCAAAGCCTAGGAACTGTTGCAACTTCCTACGGCTTGTGGGTTGGGGCCAGTCTCTCACCGCCGTAACCTTGGCCGGATCAGGAGCGACGGAGTTGGAGGAAATAATGAACCCCAAGAAGGACAAAGAAGTGCGGTGAAACTCACACTTCTCGCCCTTCACAAACAGCCGGTTCTCCAACAACCGCTGCAGGACCTGACGTACATGCTGGACATGGGTCTCAGGGTCCGGAGAAAAGATGAGTATATCGTCTAGATATACAAAGACGAACCGGTGCAGGAAATCCCGCAAGACATCATTAACCAACGCTTGGAATGTTGCGGGAGCGTTTGTGAGACCGAACGGCATGACCAGGTACTCAAAGTGACCTAAGGGGGTGTTAAATGCCGTCTTCCACTCGTCTCCCTTCCGGATCCGAACCAGGTGGTACGCATTTCTAAGATCGAGCTTGGTGAAAATTTGGGCTCCATGCAGGGGTGTGAACACTGAATCCAACAGGGGCAACGGGTATCAGTTGCGAATCGTGATCTCGTTCAGCCCCCTATAATCAATGCATGGACGAAGTCCGCCGTCTTTTTTACCCACAAAAAAGAAACCTGCGCCCATCGGGGAGGTGGAATTCCGGATCAACCCGGCAGCTAACGAGTCCCGGATGTAGGTCTCCATTGATTCGCGCTCAGGCCGTGAGAGGTTGTACAGCCTACTGGACGGGAACTCACTGCCCGGAACCAAATCAATGGCACAATCATACGGACGGTGGGGGGGAAGAGTGAGAGCCAGATCCTTGCTGAACACGTCGACAAGGTCGTGGTACTCCACCGGCACCGTCCCCAGATTGGGCGGGACTCTGACCTCCTCCTTAGCTCGGGAGCCGGGAGGAACCGAGGAACCTAGACACACCCGATGGCAGGTCTCGCTCCACTGAACCACTACCCCGGACGGCCAATCAATCCGGGGATTGTGCTTCAACATCCAGGGAAATCCTAAAACCACACGGGAGGTGGCCTGAGTCACAAAAAACTCGATCACCTCCCGGTGATTTCCTGACACCACCAGAGTTACAGGTGGTGTCTTATGCGTGATTGGAGGGAGTAGGGAGCCATCTAGTGCCCGAACCTGTACAGGCGAGGTAAGCGCCACCAGGGGGAGCCCTATCTCCCTGGCCCATCTGCTGTCCAACAGATTCCCCTCAGAGCCCGTGTCCACCAGTGCTGGGGCCTTCAGGGTTGAGTCCTCATAAAGGATCGTAACTGGGAGTCGTGTGGCAATGTGGGTGTGTCCCACGTGAATGTCTCGGCCCACCCCTAGCCCAGTCTCTAGGGGCGGGCGTTGGAGTTTAACCGCTCGGGGCAGTCTCTCATATGGTGCTCTATTGAACCACAATATTGGTGCCCTAAATGTTGCCCTACTCATGTCCATAGCTTCGTCAGCAGGGGGAGCTGTGGCCCCACGGAGCGCAGGGGCTGTGGAGCGTGGGGAAGGCGGAGCGCGGTCGGAACCGGAAGGGAGAGGGACGACGCGTGCCCGGCCACGCCCTTCGTCTCGTTCCCGCCGACGTTCTTCTAACCGGTTGTCTAACCGTATGACAAGATCGATGAGCCCATCTAAATCCCGCGGTTCGTCCTTAGCCACCAGGTGCTCCTTAAGAACCAAAGACAGTCCGTTTACAAAGGCGGCGCGGAGGGCAGTGCTATTCCAGCCGGACCTCGCAGCCGCGATGCGGAAGTCGACTGCATAGGCAGCTGCGCTCCGACGCCCCTGTCTCATTGACAGTAGCACGGTTGAAGCGGTTTCTCCTCTATTAGGGTGATCGAACACGGTTCTGAGCTCCCTTACAAACCCATCATACGTCAGAAGGAGCCGTGAATTCTGCTCCCAGAGCGCTGTAGTCCAAGCGCGTGCCTCACCGCGAAGCAGGTTTATTACATAAGCTACTTTGCTAGCATCAGTCGCGTACATGACGGGACGCTGTGCGAAGACGAGCGAGCACTGCATAAGAAAATCTGCGCACGTCTCCACACAGCCTCCGTACGGCTCTGGGGGGCTTATGTAAGCTTCAGGGGAAGGTGGGTGGGGTCGTTGAACGACCAGTGGAACATCGCTGTTACGCACAGGGTCGACGGGAGGGAGAGCCGCAGCGGCGCCCGGGGGGCGCGCTTCCACTTGTGCGGCGAGAGCCTCCACCCTGCGGTTCAGGAGGACGTTCTGCTTGGTCATTAAATCCATCCAAGTCGTGAAAGCGGTGAGGATCCGCTGCAACTCACCGATCACCCCTCCCGAGGACGCCTGCGCGTCCTGGTCTTCCATTGGCCGTTCAACAGCCGGTTGACGCCCCTGGGGATCCATGACGGTGGCCGAGATATCCTGTTGTGAAAGTGTAGGAACACGGACCCACAACAGGGGGCGCAAATGAACGGACAATGGAGGAGTCAAATAACACTGTTTTTACTGTTGTGAAACAGGCACAACAAACACAACCGATTACAATATTGAGACTGAGTTCAATTACAACGGTGTCGTGTGGGCAGGCTCGACGATAGGAGACGTCTGTCCAAGTCGAACCGGAACCAACCCGATTTCCTCTGCCACCGAACCCCGGGAATACTGGAGCCGCCAAGTCCCGAATTCCCAGGTGGCCACTGCCTCCGCTTGTCGGATCCGGTACTGCTGGCAAGGAACAGAAACAGTCAGGTGTGGATGCGGCTGCACCCAGCAACACGGAGGGTGGAGAGTCCACCTCCACCTCTCGTCAACAACAATCAAGAAGTGTAGGAAGGTGAGTACTTATCCAAATGTTGTCCGGTAGTCAGCTGTCCTACAAATAATCAACAAGAATTACAACTATAGTCACTCGTATGTTTGAGCGAAGATTGTTACCTCTTTGATAAGGCGATATCTCGGCAAATGAGGTGGAGATGCCGTCCTGCTGATATACCTCCCTGTTGATTGGAATCAGCTGTCTCCAGTGATGGGTGACAGCTGTCATCCTGGCTGCTCCTGTAAGGCGGCAGCGCCCTCTGGTGCCTGGAGCCCGCACTCCAGGCAGGGCGCCCTCTAGTGGTGGTGGGCCAGCAGTACCTCCTCTTCAGCGGCCCACACAACAGTTATCGGCATATACAATTGAGTATCATCTGCATAGTAGTGAAAGGTAATCCCAAAATGCCGCAATATATGTCCAAGGGGTGCTATATAAAGGGAGAAAAGCAGGGAGCCTAAGACAGACCCCTGTGGAACCCCAAATTTCATGTCACTAAGGTTAGAGGTAGTGTTACTGTACAAAACACAGTGAGAACAACTGGTCAAGTATGACGTCAGCCATGCAAGGGCACTCAAGGGCACTCCCAGTAATCCCAAAATGATTTTCCATCTTATCAAGTAGAATATGATGATCCAGCAACAGCAACAGAACCGTAGTGGTGTCCGAATCCATTGTAAGCAGAAGATCATTCACCACTTTAGTGAGAGCTGTCTCTGTGGAATGATATTTTCTAAAAGCAGTCTGCAGTGGCTCAAAGAGATTATTCTCAGTAAGATAGTCTACAAGCTGCCGTGACACCACTTTTTCCAGAATTTTAGAGAAAAATGATAGAATTGATATCGGCTGATAGTTTGTCAATACACTAGGGTCAAGTTTAGGTTTCTTAAGTAATGGTTTAATCACTGCAGATTTGAAACATTTAGGAACAGATCCAGAAGTTAAAGAAAGATTAATAATTTCCAGCACAGTCGGCCCAAGAGTGGGCCACAGGTCCTTAAACAGTTTTGTTGGTATAGGATCAAATAAACAGGTTGTGCTTTTTGTTGACATTACATTTTGTCAGCATGCCTAGTGAGATACTATCAAATTCTGTAAATCTAGGTAATACCTCAGTAGTGGCCCCACCTCAATAGCAGGGTGTAGTGGCTGGGTTAAGGCATGCTGGGATATGTTTAACCTGATGTCTTCTATTTTCTTCCCAAAGTAATCCAGGAAATCTTGTGCTGTAAAAGGAGAGCGAACTACAGGTGGTTGTCCATGCATAAGTGTTGCCACCGTGTCAAACAAAAACTTTGAGTTATGCTTGTTTTTGTTGATCAAATCAGAGTAGTAAGTCCGCTTTGTAGCCAATAATGCATGCTTATAGTCTAAGATAGCATCACGCCACGCAAGGTGAAATACTTCTAATTTTGAGCGACACCATTTCCGTTCTAGACCTCTTGCTTTATGCTTGAGGTCACACAGATAATCATTGAACCAAGGTGACTGTGATTTGTGGGAGCATGGTTTTAACACATGCATGTTGTTGGACTTCTGTGCTAGTCACAGTTTGTCCATCACGAACACCATGTTCGAGCACAAGGGTGTCCATAAGTGCACGTGGCACCAGGACACCCTGAGCCGGAGGTCGATGATCGACTTTGTAGTCGTATCATCTGACCTTCGGCCACGTGTCTCGGACACTCGAGTGAAGAGAGGGGCAGAGCTGTCGACTGATCACCACCTGGTGGTGAGTTGGATCCGCTGGGAGTGTAGGAAGCCGGTAAGACCTGGCAGGCCCAAACGTATCGTGAGGGTCTGCTGGGAATGACTGGCGGAACCCTCTGTCAGCGAGGTCTTCAACTCCCACCTCCGGGAGAGCTTCTCCCAGATCCCGGGGGAGGTTGGAGACATGGAGTCGGAGTGGACCATGTTCTCCACCTCCATTGTCGATGCGGCTGCTCATAGCTGTGGTCGCAAGGTCTCTGGTGCCTGTCGCGGCGGCAATCCCTGAACCCGGTGGTCGACACCGGAAGTAAGGGATGCCATCAAGCTGAAGAAGGAGTCCTACTTATCTTTGTTGGTAGGTGGGACCCCAGAGGCAGCTGACAGGTACTGGCAGGCCAAGCGTGCCGCAGCCCGTGCGGTCGCAAAGGTAAAAACTCGGGTCTGGGAGGAGTTCGGGGAGGCTATGGAGGAGGACTATCGGTCGGCCTCGAAGAGATTCTGGCAAACCGTCCGACGCCTCAGGAGGCGGAAGCAGCTCTCCACCACCACTGTTTATGGTACGGGTGGGGAGCTGTTGACCCTGACTGGGGATGTTGTCGGGCGGTGGAAGGAGTACTTCGAGGATCTCCTCAATCCCATCGTCACGTCTTCCAAAGAGGAAGCAGAGACTGGGGACTCGGAGGCGGACTCATCCATTACCCAGGCCGAAGTCACCGAGGTGGTTAGAAAGCTCCTCGGTGGCAAGGCTCCTGGGGTGGATGAAATCCGTCCTGAGTACCTTAAGTCTCTGGATGTTGTGGGGCTGTCTTGGCTGACACACCTCTGCAACATCGCGTGGCGATCGGGGACAGTGCCTCTGGATTGGCAGACCGGGGTGGTGGTCCCTCTGTTTAAGAAGGGGGACCGGAGGGTGTGTTCCAACTATAGGGGGATCACACTCAACCTCCCCGGTAAGGTCTATTCCAGAGTACTGGAGAGGAGAATTCGACCGATGGTCGAACCTCGGATTCAGGAGGAGCAGTGTGGTTTTCGTCCTGGTCGCGGCACACTGGACCAGCTCTACACGCTTCATCGGGTGCTTGAGGGTTCATGGGAGTTTGCCCAACCAGTCCACATGTGTTTTGTGGATCTGGAGAAGGCGTTCAACCGTGTCCCTCGGGGCACCCTGTGGGGAGTGCTCTGGGAGAACGGGGTCCGGGGTCCTTTGCTAAGGGCTATCCGGTCCCTGTACAACCGCAGCAGGAGCTTGGTTCGCATTGCCGGTAGTAAGTCAAACCTGTTTCCAGTGCACGTTGGCATCCACCAGGGCTGCCCTTTGTCACCGGTTCTGTTCATTATTTTTATGGACAGAATTTCTAGGCGCAGCCAGGGTGTAGAGGGGTCTGGTTTGGGAACCACATTATCTCGTCTCTGCTGTTTGCGGACGATGTGGTTCTGTTGGCTTCGTCAAATCAGGACCTTCAGCGTGCACTGGGGCGGTTTGCAGCCGAGTGTCAAGCGTCCGGGATGAAAATCAGCACCTCCAAATCCGAGGCCATGGTTCTTGACCGGAAAAAGGTGCTTTGCCCTCTTCAGCTCGGTGGAGTGTCCTTGCCTCAAGTGGAGGAGTTTAAGTATCTCGGGGTCTTGTTCACGAGTGAGGGACGGATGGAGCGTGAGATCGATAGACGGATCGGTGTAGCATCAGCAGTGATGCGGTCGCTGTATCGGACCGTCGTGGTGAAGAGAGAGCTGAGTAGGGGGGCAAAGCTCTCGATTTACCGATCGATCTACGTTCCGATCCCCACCTATGGTCATGAGATTTGGCTCATGACTGAAAGAACGAGATCGCGAGTACAAGCGGCCGAGATGAGTTTCCTCCGCAGGGTGGCTGGGCGCTCCCTTAGAGATAGGGTGAGGAGCTCAGTCACTCTGGAGGAGCTCGGAGTCGAGCCGCTGCTCCTCCACGTCGAAAGGAGTCAGTTGAGGTGGCTCGGGCATCTTTTCCGGATGCCCCCTGGACGCCTCGCTGGAGAGGTGTTCCGGGCACGTCCTACTGGGAGGAGGCCCCGGGGAAGACCCAGGACACGCTGGAGGGACTACATCTCTCAGCTGGCTTGGGAACGCCTTGGGGTTCCCCCAGAGGAGCTGGAGGAGGTTTGTGTGGATCAGGAGGTCTGGGCGGCTTTGCTTGAGCTGCTGCCCCCGTGACCCAACTCCGGATAAAGCGGAAGAAAATGGATGGATGGATGGATGGATGGATGGATGGATGGTTTTAACACAGGTGGTGCAATCATGTCAAGTGTAGTTTTGAGCACTGAGTTTAAACTATCCAGAAGTCTGTCTACTGACTGAGTATTTGTCAAATGTGAAGCTATGACATCGGGCAGTCTAGCTTCGAGTTCAGTCTTAGTTGAGGAGTTGATGCATCGCCGTAATGATATATAAGGTTGTTGTTCCACTAAACACGGCAGCAAAACTGTAAACTTAATAAGTGAGCGATCAGACACCACTGATGTAAGAGGCATGATGTCAATATTCGTGACAGCAATACCACGTGCGAGAACCAGATCCAGGGTATTTCCACTAATGTGCGTCGAATCCCGAATGCATTGCCGAAATCCTAATGCATCCACAATTTCCATAAATGATTTGCAGAGGAAATCAGAAGACTTATTTATATGAATGTTAAAGTCACCAATGATCAAAATGTAATCTACACTAGTTGACAAGTTAGAGATGAACGCACCAAATTCATCTAAGAATTCAGAATATGGGCCAGGAGGCCTATATAGTGACAAAGTAATACGACTGATTTTTATTCTTCTGACCTTGGCAATATGTAATATCCTGAGCAGAGCGAAGAATCAGATGCTCAAACGAATGATATTTGTAACCCCCAACAGCTAATAGGCTAAACCTAGATTTATAAATAAGAGCAACACCCCCGCCTTGCTTCGCAACACGAGGGACGTGACTAAATGTATATGCTGGTGGGCAGGCCTCATTTAAGGGGAGGACAGCTGTAGGTTTAAGCCAGGTTTCACATAGCCGATTATTCACATGCCGATTATTATATTGATTAGCTTATTGTTATGTTTACTCTCCATGCTGGTAATTGCGCACAAGTGGTGAGTGTGAGAAGTGTTGGTACGTGCTGCAATCCAAAGTGAGAGCGGAGATTGCAGCACACAAGCCAAGTTTAGTTAGCTGAGTTACATGCAATTGACGTTTTTCCCGTAGCTAGGTATCACAATGTTGTGATGATCTTCATCTCAGGTGTTATTGTGTTACTACACTGGGTGGGAAAAGTAAGCTCATTCCTGATGAGGTCAACCACAATCATTATGCCTGCACTATCAAGCTGGTAGCGTGTTACTGAATCACTGTTATTCAACACACAGAGAATGTCTCTACTTCCGCTCTGTCTTTCCGTCATCTTGTCTACACTTTTAGGCTTCTTAAAAGTTCCCGTCCCCCCTCTTAACAGTGTTTCACCTTAGGAACTCTCTTAAGGCCTAAGATGCTTTGTGAATAGCTTTTGTCTTACCAAGGAAAAATTCTAAGAGATGTCTAAGAATGTGAGGAATTCTGAGATTTTTCTTAGAATGATGTCACTAAGAGCTACTTTTAGCCTTAGGATGCTCTGGGCCCAGGTCTCTTTGGAGCATCCTTAGGAACTGCAGGAATGACTTTGTGTTAAACAAACAAGTACTTAGGGAGACTCATGAAGTCTATCTGTTGAATTCTGAGGGAACATCAGTCGTGATCCCACACAAACGTGCCTGAGTGTGGACGACCCCAACAACTGGAAAAGGCCAAGGTGTAGCGATGGACCGGTTGTCTGGCAGGGCAGTTATCGATTAGTATTTTTTAGGCTCACTCATTCACCTTGTCAAGGTCATAACAGTCATCCAATTGTGTTGTTTTTTTTGTTTTTCTTCTCCCACAGATGGCCTCGGCAACAGCAACTTATGGACAGAAGGACTCATCCGATCAGAACTTTGATTACATGTTCAAGATCCTTATCATTGGCAACAGCAGTGTGGGCAAAACATCCTTCTTGTTCCGCTATGCGGACGATTCCTTCACACCTGCATTTGTAAGCACAGTGGGCATTGACTTCAAGGTGAAGACAATCTACAGGAATGATAAGAGGATCAAATTACAGATCTGGGTAAGACATTTTGAGGTGCTAAGCTTGTTTTTTTTTTTTTTTGAGTTGAAGAAATTTAAAATGGCCTCTATAATTGATATTTAATTGAACCTATGCAGTGAAAGTGCAACTGGTACAACTGAAAGACCAGTTGTACCAGAGGGGGAACCAGCAAGATGTTTGTCAGGTCCATTGCCCTAACTGGACCTGGCACTTAAACTGTGCCTGAGATCGTATCCTGCAAAACACAGTTTCTCAAAGCACAATCACATAAAAAGAGACAACATTAGACAGAGATCTCTTTTGTGAGCTTTGCGCAAAGGGGAGAAGCTTCGGAGAGAGCGTACAAACCTAAGACCAACCTTGCTTTCCCTGCTCCTCTCTGCGCGCCCCCCCGGTGCTTGCTTTTTTATTGGAAAAGAAAAAAAATCATAAACAATACAACGTAGCATTAGGGTACATTGCGTTTGGGGAAGGGAGGGGTGAACGGTTGCTTGTGAGTTACGGTTTCTTGTGAAACATGCTCGTTTCTTTCAAGAAGGGAGTACAGAGTCCTGAAACAACCTTTAGTTCATCACTGTGGCTGAGCAATCATTTAGCTTAAATGCAGCATATATGAATGGGTACATAATTATTACGATTGAATGAGTCAATGAAATATAAAAGAATATAATTCAGACAATAATAAATGTAGAATCCTTTAACAAGTCAGCTAAGACACATTCTTTGTCTTGTGGCTGGTTTCACTCCCACATCACACAGATAACAGATAGTTGATACAGTTCATTTCACAAGAAGCAGAAACTTAACTCAGACTACTTTTGATTACATTGAATATCATGTAAGCAGGCAATGATTATTTAAATAAATGATAACAACTCATAAAATCCCCATCAATGTTCCAAGAAGAAAAAGCTTGCAATTAAAATACATTTTATTTTAACAGTATGAGGAATGATATTGAGTATGATAGCTAATAGACGCCAGAGAACAGAAGCATCAATCAATCAACTTTTTTTTTATATAGCGCCAAATCACAACAAACAGTTGCCCCAAGGCGCTTTATATTGTAAGGCAAGGCCATACAATAATTATGAAAAACCCCAACGGTCAAAACGACCCCCTGTGAGCAAGCACTTGGCTACAGTGGGAAGGAAAAACTCCCTTTTAACAGGAAGAAACCTCCAGCAGAACCAGGCTCAGGGAGGGGCAGTCTTCTGCTGAGACTGGTTGGGGCTGAGGGAAAGAACCAGGAAAAAGACATGCTGTGGAAGGGGGCAGAGATCGATCACTAATGATTAAATGCGGAGTGATGCATACAGAGCAAAAAGAGAAAGAAACAGTGCATCATGGGAACCCCCCCACAGTCTACGTCTAAAGCAGCATAACCAAGGGATAGTCCAGGGTCACCTGATCCAGCCCTAACTATAAGCCTTAGCGAAAAGGAAAGTTTTAAGCCTAATCTTAAAAGTAGAGAGGGTATCTGTCTCCCTGATCTGAATTGGGAGCTGGTTCCACAGGAGAGGAGCCTGAAAGCTGAAGGCTCTGCCTCCCATTCTACTCTTACAAACCCTAGGAACTACAAGTAAGCCTGCAGTCTGAGAGCGAAGCGCTCTAATGGGGTAATATGGTACTACGAGGTCCCTAAGATAAGATGGGACCTGATTATTCAAAACCTTATAAGTAAGAAGAAGAATTTTAAATTCTATTCTAGAATTAACAGGAAGCCAATGAAGAGAGGCCAACACGGGTGAGATATGCTCTCTCCTGCTAGTCCCCGTCAGTACTCTAGCTGCAGCATTTTGAATTAACTGAAGGCTTTTTAGGGAACTTTTAGGACAACCTGATAATAATGAATTACAATAGTCCAGCCTAGAGGAAATAAATGCATGAATTAGTTTTTCAGCATCACTCTGAGACAAGACCTTTCTGATTTTAGAGATATTGCGTAAATGCAAAAAGGCAGTCCTACATATTTGTTTAATATGCGCTTTGAATGACATATCCTGATCAAAAATGACTCCAAGATTTCTCACAGTATTACTAGAGGTCAGGGAAATGCCATCCAGAGTAAAGATCTGGTTAGAGACCATGCTTCTAAGATTTGTGGGGCCAAGTACAATAACTTCAGTTTTATCTGAGTTTAAAAGCAGGAAATTAGAGGTCATCCATGTCTTTATGTCTGTAAGACAATCCTGCAGTTTAGCTAATTGGTGTGTGTCCTCTGGTTTCATGGATAGATAAAGCTGGGTATCATCTGCGTAACAATGAAAATTTAAGCAATACCGTCTAATAATACTGCCTAAGGGAAGCATGTATAAAGTGAATAAAATTGGTCCTAGCACAGAACCTTGTGGAACTCCATAATTAACTTTAGTCCGTGAAGAAGATTCCCCATTTACATGAACAAACTGTAATCTATTAGACAAATATGATTCAAACCACCGCAGCGCAGTGCCCCTAATACCTATGACATGCTCTAATCTCTGTAATAAAATTGTATGGTCAACAGTATCAAAAGCAGCACTAAGGTCCAACAGAACAAGCACAGAGATAAGTCCACTGTCCGAAGCCATAAGATCATTTGTAACCTTCACTAATGCTGTTTCTGTACTATGATGAATTCTAAAACCTGACTGAACCTCTTCAAATAGACCATTCCTCTGCAGGTGATCAGTTAGCTGTTTTACAACTACCCTCTCAAGAATCTTTGAGAGAAAAGGAAGGTTGGAGATTGGCCTATAATTAGCTAAGATAGCTGGGTCAAGTGATGGCTTTTTAAGTAATGGTTTAATTACTGCCACCTTAAAAGCCTGTGGTACATAGCCAACTAACAAAGATAAGTTGATCATATTTAAGATTGAAGCATTAAATAATGGTAGGACTTCCTTGAGCAGCCTGGCAGGAATGGGGTCTAATAAACATGTTGATGGTTTGGATGAAGTAACTAATGAAAATAACTCAGACAGAACAATCGGAGAGAAAGAGTCTAACCAAATACCGGCATCACTGAAAGCAGCCAAACATAACGATACATCTTTGGGATGATTATGAGTAATTTTTTCTCTAATAGTCAAAATTTTGTTAGCAAAGAAAGTCATGAAGTCATTACTAGTTAAAGTTAATGGAATACTCAGCTCAATAGAGCTCTGACTCTTTGTCAGCCTGGCTACAGTGCTGAAAAGAAACCTGGGGTTGTTCTTATTTTCTTCAATTAGTGATGAGTAGAAAGATGTCCTAGCTTTACGGAGGGCTTTTTTATAGAGCAACAAACTCTTTTTCCAGGCTAAGTGAAGATCTTCTAAATTAGTGAGACGCCATTTCCTCTCCAACTTACGGGTTATCTGCTTTAAGCTACGAGTTTGTGAGTTATACCACGGAGTCAGACACTTCTGATTTAAAGCTCTCTTTTTCAGAGGAGCTACAGCATCCAAAGTTGTCTTCAATGAGGATGTAAAACTATTGACGAGATACTCTAACTCCCTTACAGAGTTTAGGTAGCTACTCTGCTCTGTGTTGGTATATGACATTAGAGAACATAAAGAAGGAATCATATCCTTAAACCTAGTTACAGCGCTTTCTGAAAGACTTCTAGTGTAATGAAACTTATTCCCCACTGCAGGGTAGTCCATCAGGGTAAATGTAAATGTTATTAAAAAATGATCAGACAGAAGGGAGTTTTCAGGGAATACTGTTAAGTCTTCTATTTCCATACCATAAGTCAAAACAAGATCTAAGATATGATTAAAGTGGTGGGTGGACTCATTTACTTTTTGAGCAAAGCCAATAGAGTCTAATAATAGATTAAATGCAGTGTTGAGGCTGTCATTCTCAGCATCTGTGTGGATGTTAAAATCGCCCACTATAAGTATCTTATCTGAGCTAAGCACTAAGTCAGACAGAAGGTCTGAAAATTCACAGAGAAACTCACAGTAACGACCAGGTGGACGATAGATAATAACAAATAAAACTGGTTTTTGGGACTTCCAATTTGGATGGAAAAGACTAAGAGACAAGCTTTCAAATGAATTAAAGCTCTGTCTAGGTTTTTGATTAATTAATAAGCTGGAATGGAAGATTGCTGCTAATCCTCCGCCCCGGCCCGTGCTACGAGCATTCTGACAGTTAGTGTGACTCGGGGGTGTTGACTCATTTAAACTAACATATTCATCCTGCTGTAACCAGGTTTCTGTTAGGCAGAATAAATCTATACATTGATCAATTATTATATCATTTACCAACAGGGACTTAGAAGAGAGAGACCTAATGTTTAATAGACCACATTTAACTGTTTTAGTCTGTGGTGCAGTTGAAGGTGCTATATTATTTTTTCTTTTTGAATTTTTTTGCTTAAATAGATTTTTGCTGGTTATTGGTGGTCTGGGAGCAGGCACCGTCTCTACGGGGATGGGGTAATGAGGGGATGGCAGGGGGAGAGAAGCTGCAGAGAGGTGTATAAGACCACAGCTCTGCCTCCTGGTCCCAACGCTAGACAGTCACAGTTTAGAGGATCCAAGAAAATTGGCCAGATTTCTAGAAATGAGAGCTTCTCCCTCTAAAGTGGGATGGATGCCGTCTCTCCTAACAAGACCAGGTTTTCCCCAGAAGCTTTGCCAATTATCAATGAAGCCCACCTCATTTTTTGGACACCACTCAGACAGCCAGCAATTCAAGGAGAACATGCGGCTAAACATGTCACTCCCGGTCTGATTGGGGAGGGGCCCAGAGAAGACAACAGAGTCCGACATTGTTTTTGCAAAGTTACACACCGATTTAATGTTAATTTTAGTGACCTCCGATTGGCGTAACCGAGTGTCATTACTGCCGACGTGAATTACAATCTTACCAAATTTACGCTTAGCCTTAGCCAGCAATTTCAAATTTCCTTCAATGTCGCCTGCTCTGGCCCCCGGAAGACAATTGACAATGGTTGCTGGTGTCGCTAACTTCACATTTCTCAAAACAGAGTCGCCAATAACCAGAGTTTGATCCTCGGCGAGTGTATCGTCGAGTGGGGAAAAACGGTTAGAGATGTGAACGGGTTGACGGTGTACACGGGGCTTCTGTTTAGGGCTACGCTTCCTCCTCACAGTCACCCAGTCAGCCTGCTTTCCCGACTGCCCGGGATCTGCCAGGGGGGAACTAACGGCGGCTAAGCTACCTTGGTCCGCACCGACTACAGGGGCCTGGCTAGCTGTAGAATTTTCCACGGTGCGGAGCCGAGTCTCCAATTCGCCCAGCCTGGCCTCCAAAGCTACGAATAAGCTGCACTTATTACAAGTACCATTACTGCTAAAGGAGGCCGAGGAACAACTAAACATTTCACAACCAGAGCAGAAAAGTGCGGGAGAGACAGGAGAAGCCGCCATGCTAAATCGGCTAAGAGCTAGTAGCTACGCAACCTAGCGGATTCCTAAAAACACGCAAAGTGAATAATGTATAAATAATTTAGAGGTGATTCAGCAGAAGGAGTGCTTTAGTTAAGGCACCAGACAGGCCATGAAGCAGCACAAGTAACACACGGCAACAGCGAACGCACGACAACGGTGCAAAAATAAAATAAAAATCCACTAGACAGGCTGTGGAGCAGCACAGATAACACACGACAACAGTGGTAAAAAATAAAATAAAAATCCACTGGACAGGCTGTGGAGCAGCACAGGTAACACACGACAACAGTGGTAAAAAATAAAATAAAAATCCACTGGACAGGCTGTGGAGCAGCACAGGTAACGCACGACAACAGTGCTAAAAAATAAAATAAAAATCCACTAGACAGGCTGTGGAGCAGCACAGGTAACGCACGACAATCAATTAATCAATCAACTTTTTTCTTATATAGCGCCAAATCACAACAAACAGTTGCCCTAAGGCGCTCCATATTGCAAGGCAAGGCCATACAATAACCATGAAAAACCCCAACGGTCAAAACGACCCCCTATGAGCAAGCACTTGGCCACAGTGGGAAGGAAAAACTCCCTTTTAACAGGAAGAAACCTCCAGCAGAACCAGGCTCAGGGAGGGGCAGTCTTCTGCTGAGACTGGTTGGGGCTGAGGGAAAGAACCAGGAAAAAGACATGCTGTGGAAGGGGGCAGAGATCGATCACTAATGATTAAATGCAGAGTGATGCATACGGAGCAAAAAAAGAAAGAAACAGTGCATCATGGGAACCCCCCACAGTCTACGTCTAAAGCAACATAACCAAGGGATGGTCCAGGGTCACCCGATCCAGCCCTAACTATAAGCCTTAGCGAAAAGGAAAGTTTTAAGCCTAATCTTAAAAGTAGAGAGGGTATCTGTCTCCCTGATCTGAATTGGGAGCTGGTTCCACAGGAGAGGAGCCTGAAAGCTGAAGGCTCTGCCTCCCATTCTACTCTTACAAACCCTAGGAACCACAAGTAAGCCCGCAGTCTGAGAGCGAAGCGCTCTAATGGGGTAATATGGTACTACGAGGTCCCTAAGATAAGATGGGACCTGATTATTCAAAACCTTATAAGTAAGAAGAAGAATTTTAAATTCTATTCTAGAATTAACAGGAAGCCAATGAAGAGAGGCCAACACGGGTGAGATATGCTCTCTCCTGCTAGTCCCCGTCAGTACTCTAGCTGCAGCATTCTGAACCAACTGAAGGCTTTTTAGGGAACTTTTAGGACAACCTGATAATAATGAATTACAATAGTCCAGCCTAGAGGAAATAAATGCATGAATTAGTTTTTCAGCATCACTCTGAGACAAGACCTTTCTGATTTTAGAAATATTGCGTAAATGCAAAAAGGCAGTCCTACATATTTGTTTAATATGCGCTTTGAATGACATATCCTGATCAAAAATAACTCCAAGATTTCTCACAGTATTACGAGAGATCAGGGAAATGCCATCCAGAGTAACGATCTGGTTAGACACCATGCTTCTAAGATTTGTGGGGCCAAGTACAATAACTTCAGTTTTATCTGAGTTTAAAAGCAGGAAATTAGAGGTCATCCATGTCTTTATGTCTGTAAGACAATCCTGCAGTTTAGCTAATTGGTGTGTATCCTCTGGCTTCATGGATAGATAAAGCTGGGTATCATCTGCGTAACAATGAAAATTTAAGCAATACCGTCTAATAATACTGCCCAAGGGAAGCATGTATAAAGTGAATAAAATTGGTCCTAGCACAGAACCTTGTGGAACTCCATAATTAACTTTAGTCTGTGAAGAAGATTCCCCATTTACATGAACAAACTGTAATCTATTAGACAAATATGATTCAAACCACCGCAGCGCAATGCCTTTAATACCTATGACATGCTCTAATCTCTGTAATAAAATTTTATGGTCAACAGTATCAAAAGCAGCACTGAGGTCCAACAGAACAAGCACAGAGATAAGTCCACTGTCCGAAGCCATAAGAAGATCATTTGTAACCTTCACTAATGCTGTTTCTGTACTATGATGAATTCTAAAACCTGACTGAAACTCTTCAAATAGACCATTCCTCTGCAGGTGATCAGTTAGCTGTTTTACAACTACCCTCTCAAGAATCTTTGAGAGAAAAGGAAGGTTGGAGATTGGCCTATAATTAGCTAAGATAGCTGGGTCAAGTGATGGCTTTTTAAGTAATGGTTTAATTACTGCCACCTTAAAGGCCTGTGGTACATAACCAACTAACAAAGATAGATTGATCATATTTAAGATTGAAGCATTAAATAATGGTAGGACTTCCTTGAGCAGCCTGGCAGGAATGGGGTCTAATAAGCATGTTGATGGTTTGGATGAAGTAACTAATGAAAATAACTCAGGCAGAACAATCGGAGAGAAAGAGTCTAACCAAATACCGGCATCACTGAAAGCAGCCAAAGATAACGATACATCTTTGGGATGGTTATGAGTAATTTTTTCTCTAATAGTCAAAATTTTGTTAGCAAAGAAAGTCATGAAGTCATCACTAGTTAAAGTTAATGGAATACTCAGCTCAATAGAGCTCTGACTCTTTGTCAGCCTGGCTACAGTGCTGAAAAGAAACCTGGGGTTGTTCTTATTTTCTTCAATTAGTGATGAGTAGAAAGGTGTCCTAGCTTCACGGAGGGCTTTCTTATAGAGCAACAAACTCTTTTTCCAGGCTAAGTGAAGATCTTCTAAATTAGTGAGACGCCATTTCCTCTCCAACTTACGGGTTATCTGCTTTAAGCTACGAGTTTGTGAGTTATACCACGGAGTCAGACACTTCTGATTTAAAGCTCTCTTTTTCAGAGGAGCTACAGCATCCAAAGTTGTCTTCAATGAGGATGTAAAACTATTGACGAGATACTCTAGCTCCCTTACAGAGTTTAGGTAGCTACTCTGCTCTGTGTTGGTATATGACATTAGAGAACATAAAGAAGGAATCATATCCTTAAACCTAGTTACAGCGCTTTCTGAAAGACTTCTAGTGTAATGAAACTTATTCCCCACTGCAGGGTAGTCCATCAGGGTAAATGTAAATGTTATTAAAAAATGATCAGACAGAAGGGAGTTTTCAGGGAATACTGTTAAGTCTTCTATTTCCATACCATAAGTCAGAACAAGATCTAAAATATGATTAAAGTGATGGGTGGACTCATTTACTTTTTGAGCAAAGCCGATAGAGTCTAATAATAGATTAAATGCAGTGTTGAGGCTGTCATTCTCAGCATCTGTGTGGATGTTAAAATCGCCCACTATAATTATCTTATCTGAGCTAAGCACTAAGTCAGACAAAAGGTCTGAAAATTCACAGAGAAACTCACAGTAACGACCAGGTGGACGATAGATAATAACAAATAAAACTGGTTTTTGGGACTTCCAATTTGGATGGACAAGACTAAGAGACAAGCTTTCAAATGAATTAAAGCTCTGTCTAGGTTTTTGATTAATTAATAAGCTGGAATGGAAGATTGCTGCTAATCCTCCGCCCCGGCCCGTGCTACGAGCATTCTGACAGTTAGTGTGACTCGGGGGTGTTGACTCATTTAAACTAACATATTCATCCTGCTGTAACCAAGTTTCTGTTAGGCAGAATAAATCAATACGTTGATCAATTATTATATCATTTACCAACAGGGACTTAGAAGAAAGAGACCTAATGTTTAATAGACCACATTTAACTGTTTTAGTCTGTGGTGCAATTGAAGGTGCTATATTATTTTTTCTTTTTGAATTTTTATGCTTAAATAGATTTTTGCTAGTTATTGGTGGTCTGGGAGCAGGCACCGTCTCTACGGGGATGGGGTAATAAGGGGATGGCAGGGGGAGAGAAGCTGCAGAGAGGTGTATAAGACCACAGCTCTGCCTCCTGGTCCCAATGCTAGACAGTCACAGTTTGGAGGATCCAAAAAAATTGGCCAGATTTCTAGAAATGAGAGCTGCTCCCTCTAAAGTGGGATGGATGCCGTCTCTCCTAACAAGACCAGGTTTTCCCCAGAAGCTTTGCCAATTATCAATGAAGCCCACCTCATTTTTTGGACACCACTCAGACAGCCAGCAATTCAAGGAGAACATGCGGCTAAACATGTCACTCCCGGTCTGATTGGGGAGGGGCCCAGAGAAAACAACAGAGTCCGACATTGTTTTTGCAAAGTTACACACCGATTTAATGTTAATTTTAGTGACCTCCGATTGGCGTAACCGAGTGTCATTACTGCCGACGTGAATTACAATCTTACCAAATTTACGCTTAGCCTTAGCCAGCAATTTCAAATGTCCTTCGATGTCGCCTGCTCTGGCCCCCGGAAGACAATTGACAATGGTTGCTGGTGTCGCTAACTTCACATTTCTCAAAACAGAGTCGCCAATAACCAGAGTTTGATCCTCGGCGGGTGTGTCGTCGAGTGGGGAAAAACGGTTAGAGATGTGAACGGGTTGACGGTGTACACGGGGCTTCTGTTTAGGGCTACGCTTCCTCCTCACAGTCACCCAGTCAGCCTGCTTTCCCGACTGCACGGGATCTGCCAGGGGGGAACTAACGGCGGCTAAGCTACCTTGGTCCGCACCGACTACAGGGGCCTGGCTAGCTGTAGAATTTTCCATGGTGCGGAGCCGAGCCTCCACTTCGCCCAGCCTGGCCTCCAAAGCTACGAATAAGCTGCACTTATTACAAGTACCGTTACTGCTATAGGAGGCCGAGGAATAACTAAACATTTCACACCCAGAGCAGAAAAGTGCGGGAGAGACAGGAGAAGCCGCCATGCTAAATCGGCTAAGAGCTAGTAGCTACGCTAAGCTAGCGGATTCCCAAAAACACACAAAATAAATAATGTGCAAATAATCCAAAGGTGATTCAGCAGAAGGAGTGCCCCAATCAAGGCACCAAACAGGCCATGAAGCAGCACAGGCAACGCACGACAACGGTGCTAAAATAAAATAAAAATAAAAAAAAAATAAAAACGAAAGCGTTAGCAAGCTAGTTAGCCTGCCAACGCTAATAAAAGTTAGCTGATAAAAGTGCTCCGTCGCGATGTTTCGACCGTTAGAGTTAACTGTTAGTTCAAGTCCAAAGCAGCAGGTAGCAGTCTCTGTGTAAACAGTCCCAACAGAGAGCCCTCCAAATCCAACCTACTACCCGAACCCGAACAAGACTCGTGGAAGGCTAAAAAATTTTTTAGCACAACAGTGCTAAAAAATAAAATAAAAATCCACTGGACAGGCTGTGGAGCAGCACAGGTAACACACGACAACAGTGGTAAAAAATAAAATAAAAATCCGCTGGACAGGCTGTGGAGCAGCACAGGTAACGCACGACAACAGTGCTAAAAAAATAAAATAAAAATAAAAATCCACTGGACAGGCTGTGGAGCAGCACAGGTAACACACGACAACAGTGCTAAAAAAAATAAAATCAAAATCAAAATCCACTGGACAGGCTGTGGAGCAGCACAGGTAACGCACGACAACGGTGCTAAAATAAAATAAAAATCCACTAGACAGGCTGTGGAGCAGCACAGGTAACGCACGACAACAGTGCTAAAAAAATAAAATAAAAATCAAAATCCACTGGACAGGCTGTGGAGCAGCACAGGTAACGCACGACAACGGTGCTAAAATAAAATAAAAATCCACTAGACAGGCTGTGGAGCAGCACAGGTAACGCACGACAACGGTGCTAAAATAAAATAAAAATCCACTAGACAGGCTGTGGAGCAGCACAGGTAACGCACGACAACAGTGCTAAAAAAATAAAATAAAAATCAAAATCCACTGGACAGGCTGTGGAGCAGCACAGGTAACGCACGACAACGGTGCTAAAATAAAATAAAAATCCACTAGACAGGCTGTGGAGCAGCACAGGTAACGCACGACAACAGTGCTAAAAAAATAAAATAAAAATCAAAATCCACTGGACAGGCTGTGGAGCAGCACAGGTAACGCACGACAACGGTGCTAAAATAAAATAAAAATCCACTAGACAGGCTGTGGAGCAGCACAGGTAATGCACGACAACGGTGCTAAAATAAAATAAAAATCCACTAGACAGGCTGTGGAGCAGCACAGGTAACGCACGACAACAGTGCTAAAAAATAAAATCAAAATCAAAATCCACTGGACAGGCTGTGGAGCAGCACAGGTAACGCACGACAACGGTGCTAAAATAAAATAAAAATCCACTAGACAGGCTGTGGAGCAGCACAGGTAACGCACGACAACAGTGCTAAAAAAATAAAATAAAAATCAAAATCCACTGGACAGGCTGTGGAGCAGCACAGGTAACGCACGACAACAGTGCTAAAATAAAATAAAAATCCACTAGACAGGCTGTGGAGCAGCACAGGTAACGCACGACAACGGTGCTAAAATAAAATAAAAATCCACTAGACAGGCTGTGGAGCAGCACGACAACAGTGCTAAAAAATAAAATAAAAATAAAAACGAAAGCGTTAGCAAGCTAGTTAGCTTGCCAACGCTGATGAAAGTTAGCTGATAAAAGTGCTCCGTCGCGATGTTTCGACCGTTAGAGGTCTTCTTTAGGCGTTGGAGCACGGTGAAAAAGTAAAAAAAAGTAAAAAAGTCTTGAAAAAGACTGTTAATTCAAAGAACTCAAACAGCTCAGTTCAAACAGCTAACAGATACAGCAAACACTGCTGTGCTCCGGAACAGGAAGTTGATAGCACCTGTGATCATCAATAGCATCAATAGCTCTCACTGAATTGTTACTGTAGAGGTATTCAATCACTCACTGATACTGGAATCCTCCTTGACCCAGAAAAGTAGGTCAAAGTCAGCACCTTCTGAATGCACAAAAGAGAGTCGTGAGATTAATTTATAGCCCAGATATCCTGTGTATGGAACAATTTTGTGTTGGAGCCTATTTCTATAACTCTTACACTGCAGTAGTGGACCTAAAAGCAATAAAATGCTGTACACACAATATGCTAATGTAAAATAATGCTCAGTATGGGTCCAAGATGGAGACATTGAAGAGGATCGACTGGTCATATGGATGATTGTTGCCATTGAAAGAAATTGGGCATGTGAATTGATGACTATGACTCTTGTGCTTGAGATATACTTTATAATTTATTGATCTCACAGTGGAGAAGTTATGTTTACACTCCAGTTACCTCAGACAGCAATTAGTCCACAATTATTACTTGTTTACCATAATAATGGCACACATCAGAATTAAAGACAGCACATACACATTTGATATTGTTTATGTGCACTAAGTTTGAAGAAGTCCGTTATCCGAATTGAGGCAAGTGGGTGAAGGCCACGCAGCAACCCTGAGATGCGCCACCGTCGGCTTGGGGGGAGTAACGTGGGCTGCAGCTAAAACTACACCACCCCCGCAGAAGGGGAAAGGAGTGACGTGAGCAGGTGCCGTAGTGGGGAGTGTTGATGGGGGATAGGAGGGGGGTGGGGGGAGGTAATGGAGCATGCTTCAGTCCTGTGAAAAGCAGTTTATTGTCTTTGTGAGTTGAGATATGAAACAGCCAAATCATCCCCAGGCCGAAGAAATTCCTCTGGGCGAAAACAGTCGGGCAATTTGACCTTCAGGCTTGATAAGCCTGTAATGTTATGGTTTGAGCAGTGAAAAACACTTTTTAACAGTTCCGCTTGAACAACAAAATCCCAATTATGAATTAAGAATATTCCCAATTATGAATTAAGAATATTCACCGGCCTCTGAAATCTTCAACTTCAACTGCAAGGTACACATCTGCTCCAAGATGTCATCCAGTTTGCATCTGAGTTCAAGAATCATCGCAGTCTGAGAATTCACTGCCTTGCCAACCTCGTTAATCATGACGGACAAGTGAGGGGCCGTGGTTCTTGATGCCGCCGTCTTGCCAATTTTCCGGTAGATCACAGCAGCACATAAGCCAAAAAGTACCAGCTCTGCTACCATAAGACCAAAAATGAATAAATCCTCGACGTCCTCAACAGAGAAAGGTGCCAAGCATGCCACATGCCAGGAGCTCCAGGAGTCGAGAACATAGCCCGCAGGATACGTTCCATCTGGGCAGGTAGGATCCCCCGGTCCTGACCTTCTTGTATAAAAAATGGTGTCAATAGTGTTCAGAGACCAGCTGATCATTTCCATGGTTAATCCAATAGTAGTCCAATAGATCCAGAATCCAATATAATTTGAGGAATTCACAGTCTGGTGAAGTAGAGACTTGAAGGTTAAAGCAGAGAACAGAGATAAGGGAGAGTGGAGGAGATGTGACTGCCCTCGTCGGGGTCCCATGCTGCTATCTTGGAGCTTGGAGATGTGTCCAGGCTGCATTGGAGCTTGTTTGTGGGATGCAGGATATATTTTAGGAGTTGGAGACTAATCATATTTGGGGTGAATACTGGGGAATATCCTAATTCAGTGGCTGATCTGGTATTGATCCAGTCACTGGTTTATTAATGTGGTCTATTTTGTTGGTACTCTGGTCTGTGCCTCCTGGTTGTCCTTTTAGCCATTGGTCTGCTCTTTGTGCACTTGACCTTGCCAGATCTCAGAAGCGAAGAAAGATATAGGTCTTGGTTAGTACTCGGCTGGGTATGTCTAGTTGGCTGTGTATGTTTCTGGAGTTGCTTCAGGAAAATCATCTGACATAAAACTTGTTGCCAAATTCCAATGCAGATCCATGCTGGATTCACTGTGGTTGGTACAAACAGGGGGCAGCAGAAAGACAAAATATGCGTGGTTGTTTAGCTGCAACAAATTTACCACTGTTTGTTCTGACATTTCTGCTTTTGTTGTATTCATTAGTATGATTTTTTTGATTATAGCAGACGATCACCCCACTGAGGCTGGTCTGCTTAAGGTTTCTACTGTGTGAGGATACGCACACATCAGCATGAGTTTTAGAAACAAAAAGTGTCAACTTACAGCACATCTTTGAATCACACACCTCAACATATATATAATAGTGGTTTCACAAAAACAGTTCTAAAAATCTATGAATCTGTAAAAATAAAAAAAATCCTGGCAATGTTTGGTTTATAAATATGATTCAGGTATCAATTTTTATTAGCACTAATAATGAAGGATTTTTAACCGAGCATTAGGTCTGTACGGGAAAATATCAGACTGGGGTGTAAGTACGGACTGCGTGTCAGCGAAGTCCATGCGAAAAACACAGAGGTCTGATGACCCCTTCCAGACCGAGCAAGCAAGGTTAATAATTAGTTTATTATATGGCTATTATATATATATATATATATTACACACAAACTTACGGTATCGGCCGAATATGAAAGCTGCTGATGGTTTTAGGCTCATAGTCAGACCTGTTCGCTTCACTTCTATGAAGAACTTGCTAACAGATGGTCCGGTCATTAGCTGGTAAGCTTTCAGTCTGTGTGTGTGGTTTTTTTTTATGCTGTTTAGATATTTTTATATAGCAGTTGAGTGGATCCTTGTCATTTGATTGGCGCATTGTATGTCATGTGACATGCATTATTTGTCCCATTTGTGTTACATTGCATTTCGAGTGCAATTTGGTTCCATTTAGTGTGCAAATTTGGTTTCATACATTTAGTACCATTGCACTCTGCACACACACACATACACAAGCACACAAAACAAATCCACTGCACTGTAAGCCGTCTGGAGGCATGAACAGCTGTTAGGAGGAAGTTAGAATGAAAAACTGGACTAATTTCTGACATGATTTTTTTCCGCTGCACTGAGGAAGTATACAGTCTTTTTTTTTGGAAGTACACACGGGCACAAGCGGCGTCCCACTTGTCTGAGTGCGCTCACAGACAATGACTTGATAGAGCTAACTGATGGTGCTAGTTCTTCTAACACACACACAAAATCTACTCTGCTGTAAGCTGTCTGGAGGCATGAAGAGCTGTTCAGCTGAAAAGCTGATGTGATTTTTCACTGGACTGGACTACGACGAAGTCTTTTTTTTTTTTTTTTTTTTTTTTGGACCTACAAAGTCAGCATCACCAGACTACACCTCACAGTTTGGACTCCTATTTAAAGTTTGTGTTGGACATTAGCAGCAGTGGAACCACAGTGTAAGTCCCTTTTCTGTTGTTTATAAATTAATAAAATATCAAATGACAAGGATCTATTTAAGCTGTTATATAAAGCAAATAATAAATGTTTTACATTCTTTAAATGGAATGAATATTTAATTCGGTAAAAGCTGGAACAAACCATTCAATGAGGCAAAGCATACCATTGAACTCATAAACATTCATTATTTGTATAATAGAGTATGTTCATGTCCGAATTGGTTTTTCTAATCGTGTTTTAGCTTTTATGGTTGATAACAAATGGGATCCGCATTTTGGACCGATTGTCATGGTAACCGGTCTAATATGAGAAAATATCGGACCGGAAATCAGCCAGTCAAAGCACATGTACTGCCACAGCCATATAATAATACCGTATATAATACCTTAATGAATACAGTAATTTCAATACGACTGCACATGTACCTTGTTACCCAGTGGAACAGTTTCATCATGTGAAATGTGATGGTTAGACTGAACATGTGGACATTAGCTTGTTAATCCCCTTTTTTGATTATACAGTGTTGAATAGTGTTAATATAATAATAATAAGAAGAAGAAGAAGAATGGAATGATAATCAGAATAGAATTGCTGTCTCACAGCATAATGGAGTTATGATTTATTGCAATGTTTAGTTGAATCAGAGGGCTGTGAGAAGGCGAGCATATTCCTGTATGCTTGATTTTGTGCGTGCACGTGCCGCCTCTGTTGTCAGCCTGTCTGGTCTTGCTTGTGGTGAGCAAGATGAGTCTGACCAATAAGAGTCTGAGTAAGGGATGACTGCTGCTCTCCTCTCCTCTCCTGCATTAATACCTCCTCGAGTACATATCTCAGCATGTCCGCAATACCCACACACACAGACCCCTTCCCCCATCATTCATCTCAACCAGAAGTGCAAGAAAAGGAAAATGGTTTTAGTCCAGTGCTCCGCTATGTATGAATGTATATTCAGTAAATCTGATTTATGTAGATCTAACTGTGAGTCGCATCTCAGCTGAAACTGTGGCTTTGATAGTGACATTTAGTGTTCAGATTTGATGGTACACATGGAGAATTACAAATGGCAAACTTTGTTTTTGTGTGGTAAAGCTGTGGGTGGTGAAGCAGTGGACGCACGCACACACACACACTCTAATGGAGTTAAATTTGTCTTATTAATGCCTACAAATGCACAGAGGGTGATGTACAAATAGTCCTTGATTTGCACACGTTTTGCAATCCGCATGCACAAATTTCCAATTTGTAACTTGTGTGTTGGTTTTTACAAATAAATGTCTATTTGTAAATATATTATTTTTTTCATTTGTAAAAAAAGACATTTGCGAAACTGAAAATTCTATTTGTGAAGTGTGACTCAGCATTTGTGGATCACCGATCACACGCATTCATCGATTTGCTTAGTTACGCAATATTGAGACATTCTGACCGCAAACCTACAGTTGAGATTCACAAGTATGTAGGTCGCTGTTCACACTCCCATCCAGTAGTCCAATCTATGCATTTTGACCGGGGGGGGGGGGGGGGGGGGGTGATCAGATGGAAACTCAGAAAATCTCATTTCCCATAATACCTTTTGGCGCATGTGTCTGTTAATGCACAAACCTTCAAAATTAGCGCGTTACTTTAAAAAGGTGGCAACCATAGACAGAAATTTCTGAAAATTCCAATGTGGTTCACTCAACTTGAGGCCTCATTTTGACGACCTTCATCAGGCATGACCACCAATATTAATAACAGTGTGTTAAACATTTTACTGGTTTATTAGCCAAGACAGGATTAGTAGCTGACTTTCTGCTTCCAAATGACATTTGTTGGAAAATGTCTCAGAAACTCTGGGTAAGTGAACCTTGTCACATCCATTAATGTGTAAATAGCTGTGTGCACATCAGTTAATAATTAAAGTTAGTTAGTAATTAAAACTTGCCTGGCCTGTTGCCCTTGTTTCTATTGTTTCATTGAAACATGGTACAGAGGTTAACCACAACAGATCTTGGATGCTATCCCAAAGCATACCAGATAAACACATGTAAAAAAAATAATAATAATTCCATTCTGAGTGTTTTCAGTGAACAAACAAAACTCAGGGCTCAGAAAAGATGTGGAATGCATTGATTATGTAACACCACTCAGTGCTTCCTACACTGCAATTTTAGGTATAGAGCTGATGCTCTTATGCAGAGCTGCCTGAAGCATGCTGTGTGCAAGGGTAGGATAATAAACCTGTAGCATGCTGTGTGCTGTGTTTTTGGGCAATTCAATAAGCCTGAAACACACTATGTGCATGGCTAGCACAAAAAGCCACAAGCTGCATTTCATATTATAGCCTACATATGGAGTGTAAATGTCAGGGTACTACTCTGGCCTATATGTACATTAATAATCCCATTCATTTTGATGAACAGGAATGGGAAAAACAGTATCATATCATAATTTGAGCAAACCTAGTCTCTCACACCCAAGTCATTGTATTTTGACGCAAACGGCTCATTTTGACTGAACAATATGGGACAAGTTGGGTACCCCCATTGTGTCACTGTGTAATATGTGTGATTAGATAGATTAGATAGAGTAATATTACACAAATAATGAATGTTTATGAGTTCAATGGTAGGAATAATTCGTAAGGTGAAAGATGGTACGTTACAGCTTTCACCGAATTAAATATTTGTTCCATTGAAAGAATGAAAAAACATTCGTTATTTGTTTTATATAAGGCTAAAATATATCCTTGTCATTTGATATTTTATTAATTTATAAACAACAGAAAAAGGACTTACATTGTGGTTCCACTGCTGCTAAAGTCTAACATGAACTTTAAATAGGGGTCCAAAATTGTCAACTTGCAAAAAACAATTCTGACAGTGTAGTCCATGATGCTTTTCCTGTGCCGAATTCAGTACAGACTGCCATCTGCTTTCCTCATTCCAGTGAAAAATCACATCAGAAATTTGCCCAGCTTTTCATCTCAACTTGATCCTCTTCATCCTAACAGCTCTTCATGCCTCCAGATGGCTTACGGTGTGGTGGATTGGGGTTTTTTTTGTGTGTGTGTTAGTCGAATTAGCACCATCAGTTACCTCCTTCAAATCGTTGTCCGCCAGCAAAACAAACTCCGCCATGTTTAGCTAAACACCACTCTCGATATGGGTGAGCATGCGCGGTGGTCGGGGACGTGCAATAGCACATTTCATATACCACCAAAATTGCATGCTAAAAAAAACTATTGCTCGGTAAGTGAAACACAACAGCAAATGGTACAAATAATCCATGTCACGTGACATACAAGCCACCAATCAAATGACAAGGATCCACTCAGCTGTTATATAATCCTTGATGATGCAGAAATAATATCCTTGGAGCCAAGGTTGTGTCTTTCTGTTTGTTAGCATACTCCTCCCAGGTCCTTTTGCTCATTTCTACCAAACCTAGTATGTCATTGAAGGTTGACTTAGAAATTACTCTTAAAGAATTCATTTTATCAAACGTGAAGGAATGTGATTTTTTTTTTTTTCAACCCAGTTTTTACCAGTTGTGGCACACTCTTAGATAGATTCCAGAACTGCCCTGGCATAGTCAGCCAGAAGTCAGTCATAATCATTTAACAGTAAAGTTTTAAAAAAATGTGTGGGTGTTCATTCGGTTCCTTTTGTACATTATTTTGTCAACATACTGTCTGACAAATACAAGGTGCTTCAGTTTCAGGAGAAAGAGTGAGGAACTGGTTGTTTCCATGCTTTTAGATCGTAGAGTAAGTGTCAGACAACAGAGATGCGATGGAGGGACGCTGGGCATCAGGTATCAGAATACTGGGCTTTAATTCCCTAAGCATTCATTAGGGCTTGGCACTGAAATTCAACCTCGCCAGTGTCACTGACAAAGGGAAAGAGACAAGACGTGAGAAGAAGAGGCAGGATCAGAGATGAGTGCCAGTGTTAGAACCAATGAAGCACCTTTGGTGAATGAATCAAAGCTACAACCATCCTCAGAGACTTTTCAGTTTCCCTTTTTTATAAACATATGATGATGATGATGATAATAATACAATAACATGCTTTTGGAGGGCGGTATGCATTTTCAGAGGCCCGACGTTCATGCCCAGTCGCCCAAAATGACAGCTATTCGCCCTCGTCTAACTCGGGCGAATAGCTGTCATTTTGGGCGACTGGGAGTGAACAGATATTTCACCCATATTGGCCTCTCTTCATTGGCTCCCTGTTAATTCCAGAATAGAATTTAAAATTCTTCTTCTTACTTATAAGGTTTTGAATAATCACGTCCCATCTTATCTTAGGGACCTCATAGTACCATATCACCCCAATAGAGCGCTTCCCTCTCAGACTGCAGGCTTACTTGTAGTTCCTAGGGTTTGTAAGAGTAGAATGGGAGGCAGAGCCTTTAGCTTTCAGGCCCCTCTCCTGTGGAACCAGTTCTCAGTTTGGATTAGGGAGACAGACACCCTCTCTACTTTTAAGATTAAGCTTAAAACTTTCCTTTTTGAAAAAGCTTATAGTTAGGGTTGGATCAGGTGACCCTGAACTATCCCTTAGTTGTGCTGCTATAGACTTAGACTGCTGGGAGGTTTCCCAGTATGCACCCAGTGGTTCTTTTTATTCACCTCTTTTTGCTCTGTATGCACCACTCTGCTTTTAATCATTAATGATTGATCTCTGCTCTCTTCCACAGCATGTCTTTTTCCTGATTCTCTCCCCTCAGCCCCAACCAGTTCCAGCAGAATACTGCCCCTCCCCGAGCCTGGTTCTGCTGGAGGTTTCTTCCTGTTAAAAGGGAGTTTTTCCTTCCCACTATCGCCAAGTGCTTGCTCATAGGGGGTCGTTTTGACCGTTGGAGTTTTTCTGTAATTATTGTATGGCTTTTGCCTTACAATATAAAGCGCCTTGGGGCAACTGTTTGTTGTGATTTGGCGCTATATAAATAAAATTGATTTGATTTATTTGCATTATTATCACTCTTTACTGAGATACACAACACGTAACGCGTACATAAAAAGTTGGCTCACTTAACTTTTGTCGTGTCGGCTGGAACGCCGCTGCTCTCCAAATTCGGCAGTGGGTCCTCATCAAGCTGGACCAAAACACACTTCTCGCCTTTTAATCTTTTCCTCTGCAGACAGTTTTTTTTTTCCCCTCTGCGGACATTTCTTGGGCTGCGCGCGCTATGACGTCATTTGTTTACGCACAGCGGGCAGGTATAGCCAGATAGCGTCAATGTAAATCTACGATACCGGCCTAGCAATGCCCCGGTAAAGTGATAATAATGTACAATATCAGTCTGGAACATGACATTTTGTACATGTATCAGTTTTTCAGTAAAAACTGTAAAAAACAAAATTAGCTGGTTTTTAAATTGATAATACCGGCAATCCACTTTAACATTTATGTCCCTGTTCATCCTTCATCCTTTTACCATAGATTCAGTCCATTGATTGTATTCTTTGTTTGATGCCCCAACTGTTTCTCAGCAGATGTCCATAAAATTTTGTCGAGAGGGATAGCTGCTGATTTTTGGAATTGATCGAGATCCAAAATCAGAATAATTTTTTCAATCTCTTTTTTTTTTTTACTCATCTACTGATCTTCATGAAATCTATCGGTTGTTATTATCACATGACAAATAATCAGCAGGTGAAATGACATACATATCTCTATACGGATCTTGTCATAGACTTGTTCGTGGACTCCCTCACAGTGAACAATGACACTGAGTGGTTTAAACAGTGTTTGAGAAACAGGAACAGTGGGTGACACACAGTGAATCATGGGACGCAGGTGGACCTTTTAAAGGATGCTTGCCTATTAATGGGGAAGCAGGAGAACACTATTCACTCTGTTGTTGCACATTTTGAATTTGAGTGTCTTGGCTTGGGGAAGCACGGTAGCTTAGTGGTTAGCACTGTTGCCTCGCAGCAAGCAGGTCATGGGTTTCGATTCCCACCTGTGGTCTTTCTGTGTGAAGTTTGCATGTTCTCCCCATGTTTGCGTGGGTTCTCTCTGGGTGCTCCGGTTTTCTTCCACATACAAAGAGATGCAGGTCAGGTGGATTGGAAACTTTAAATTGTCTGTAGGTGTGCGTGCAAGTGTGAATGTGTTTGTCTATATGTGGCCATGCGACAGACTGGAATCCTGTCCAGAGTGTACCCTTCCCAACACCCTATGGACTAGGCTCCAGCCCACCACAACCCGAGATTGGATAAGCGGTTGAACTGTGTGTGTGTGTGTGTGTGTGTGTGTGTGTGTGTGTGTGTGTGTGTGTGTGTGTGTGTGTGTGTGTGTGTGTGTGTGTGTGTGTGTGTGTGTGTGTGTGTGTGTGTGCGTGCGTGCGTGCGTGCATGTGTGTGTGGCTTGGTTACTGTCCTGGATCAAGGCTAAGATCCAGGCTTTCAATGAGTTTTTGGACTCTGGACTCGGCCATCAGAAGTGTTATCTGTTTGAGGTGAAAGTGTCAAACTTGTAGAAACATTCACTTAACTCTGTTATGCTTCTGACCCGAAAACCCGGCTTGGACCCCAAAGCAGGGAGACTGAATGGAAAGACAGTCAGATTTATTGTACCAGAATGGTGTCACAGGACTAATGCTGCACAAATAGTGAATACTGATTTGGAGGTTGGCAGAGTGGGAACCTGGCCCACGTTGCGGTGGAATCAGGTGGTTGCAGCCCATGTAGAACTGGTGTACAGGTGGCGGTCCGTGATGAGGAGCTGAGTGGTCCGTGGTCCAGGTGGCCCCCTGTGGAGCTGATGGAGAATGAGGTCACTGTGAAGGAGGAGAATACTATGAGATAGGCTGCTGCAATCACTCAGACCAAAACTAAACAGATGGCTAGAAAAGTGTAGTTTGCAAAACAGCGAGTCAAAAAACACTGCGATGGAACGCAGGCAGAAAGGCTCTATGCAGAAATAGAGAGGCCAGGTACCAGGTTGTGAACACTGAGTCTCTGGCACCGATGAGCTGTTGAACCAGGGCTTATATGGAGGCATGTTGATTGCAAGCAGGTGTGCTCATCAGCTCCACAAGGGATGCCACCTGGGAAAAGAGAGAGAGAGAGAGAGAGTGAAAGAGAGGGCAGGAACCAGGATGACACACAACAAACTCCACAGTGACATTCATGTCTCTCTGTCCTCAGCCTTTGTGATCAAGAAACACCTGTGAAGAGCTTATGGTGTCATGAGGTTACTGGACAGAGGTGTTTGGTGATGCAGATATTTTTTTTGCAGGAGACTGAAGGTCCATGTCTTTAGGGTCCTGGCACTTTATGTCTTATTGTATGGTTGTGGGACTTTGACACTAACCAGTGACTTAAGGCAATGACAGGATGTCTGCTGGAATTTGGTCTCTGCAGAGGATTCTTGGGTATCACTGAAATATTACTTAAACAGTTTAAAGTTTACTTAAGCTAAACTTAAACTTAAACTAAGCAGTTGCCTAAGGAGAGTGAGATCAGGAATACCACTTACATTGGGAGGGAATGTCAGCTACGACATTTTGGCCTTGGGGCACGTTTCTCTGGGCATACAGAAAAACAGTATAGGTGCCTCAGTGTTGAGGACTCCAGTGACTGGAGATGGCCAAGGGTATGCACACGTTTCACTTGAATGTGGCAGATACATGGATACATTTGGTAGGTCGCCGCGCTGCGAGATCTCAGTAACATTGAGAACTGCATTGAGACGCTCTGATCGGGCTTCACTTTAACCGCTGCACATGGACAACACCATTAACATCGCAACATAAAACTATTTTTATATTGTGTCTAAAACTCTCATGAATATATTCTCTGGGTTTATAGACGTTGTTATTGCGTGCATTTTATGTAAACATGCGAGAATCACAGGCTGTCTCTCTGTTATTTTCAGTGGGAGCTGCTGTGAGATACGCTCGCTTCCTGATCATGTCGTTCTGGGGGAAAGTGAAGTCTGCTCTTTAACATCTTGATTATTGATCTTTACAACACTGTTTGTCCTCTTTGTTCCAGACTAATATATATAATATGTCTGAAATTTGGTTTGCGTTTATTAAATTCCACACAGATTAAACGTAGCAGACATGGATTATTTGTTATAATTGTTTTAGCAAGTTTTCAGGGTATCATGCAGCAGTCTCTTATTTACATGTCAAAAGGCATAAAAAAAATACATTTTTGTAGTATAATATTAATTTACAATTGTCATCATGTGGATTCTCTATATGTTGTTTGACTGCAGCGACTCTCTGGCGCGCAAGGGATTATGGGATACGTCAGTAGGGTGAATTGTTTTCCATCTAGGACGCAAAGCAGTGCTGTGGTGCAGCACCAGGGAATGCTCCCAGACTTGGCTTGAGTTGCACATTTGGCTTCACATCCTGTCTTTGAGGGCACTTTTACCCATTGATACACAAAATCTCCAGGTAATCTTGAATGCATGATGTGCTATCTGTGTTCAGCACAGAGTCCCTAACTGCAAAGGTTGTACTGTTTGAAAACTCATGGTAGTTTAGTTTTGTGAAACCTACTACTTTGCCTGCCAAATTTCTAAAGTAAAAATGCTGACATGATAAAGGCATGCAAATCTTCACAAGTAACAGGTAAGAATATTTTCCTCTGTAATCTATCTATAAAGTATGAAACGTCTGTGTGAGTAAGAGTATGTGGCTCGCATATCTCTCTGAGTGTCAGATCAACCTCAGCTTTCAGATGATGTGCATCCTTTATTATGAAAACTTTGGGGAATAATTTTCAAAACCTTTATTTTGAAACCTTTATTTTCATTACAGAGTTGGGCCGCTTGGGAAATGCATTGCTTCTCCAAACGTGCCTGTGAATAAAGTCAAGCGCACCCTCTCTTCTTCTATGGTGTTTAGTGCACCAGTTTAATCAGCTAACATTATCTTAGCTAAACAATTAGTGGGTCCCATGATTTACCCAGACTGACCCAGACAGACTGCAAATATGAGTAAATTAAGTCGTTTTTTGTTTTTTTTTGGTGTTTGTTTGTGGCATTTTGTAAATGTGGAAATCATCCTGTCGTCAAAATGTACTCCTGTGAACAAATCAAGCACACCTGTCTTCTTCTATGGCAAATGATGGCAGCCAGCATCCTTATTGTTGCATTGCTGCCACCTTCTGCATCAGTCTGTTATAGCAGTACTAAATCCTCTCGATGCCTTTCAAATATTTAAAAAGCTAACACCCCCTCCCACTTGACCTTGTGTCTAAAACTGTCTGCAGATCACAGATTACAATATTCCACCATACATACCCTTTACTTTACCTGAAAAACAAATCTAACCAGATTGAGCCTTCGAAACATTTTTAAAAATCATGCTGTTGCATTACTGTTTTTGCTTTTCCCCAATAGCCAAAAAAAGCAAGAGGCACCGGTAGTGGTACTTTCACATTAGTGGAATGGGGTTCAACTACATACAGTGCCCTTACTAAAAACCAAAATATATGAAAACACAATTGTGTGGGCCGCCAGAAGAGGAGGTACTGCTGGCCCACCACCAGAGGGCGCCCTGCCTGAAGTGCGGGCTTCAGGCACGAGAGGGCGCTGCCGCCACAGACACAGCCGGGAGTGACAGCTGTCACTCATTATTTCCTGACAGCTGTCACTCATTCTTCATCATCTCACTCCATAAAACCCAGACGTCATCTCCACCTCATCGCCGAGATATCGTACTTCTATGGAGGTAACTTTCTCTGCCTGTATTGATTGATTGTGTTGCTGCTGTCTAACCAGAGGACCGGCGTGGGTCGTGACTGTTTCGTCCTACTTCCCGTCAGATAAGTGGTTACACAGACGCTGCACGAGTGTGTATTAGAGGTGGAGGTGGCATTCCCACCGTTGTTGTTACGGGGTGTACACACACCCACACTTGACTGTCTTTGCTCTTCGCCAGCAGTACCAGATCCGACAGTCGGGGACGGTGATCACCTGGGAATTCTGGACTTGGCGGCTCCAGTATTCACCAGGTTCGGTGGCGGCGGAAATCGTGTGGTTCCGGCTCTTCTCAGGACAGACGTCTTCTATCCTCGAGCCTGCCCACACGTCACCTTTGTGGATTGACTGTTATCAGATTCTGATATTGTTTGTATATTCGTTGTGCACCTTCACAACATTAAATTGTTACTTTTTGGCTCATCTATTGACCGTTCATTTGCGCCCCCTGTTGTGGGTCCGTGTCACTACACTTTCACAACAAATTGTTAACAATCAGTCTACACATTTTACAGTAAACCTAAAGGTTGCTGATTTACATTATCAATAACTAATGTATTCACATCCATATGTTTGTGCTTCATGTACACTAACTGTGTTTATTCCTTCCTACAGTTGTACATATGTAAAGGTTTGGGCACCCCTGATGATTTCCATGGTTTTCCTTTATAAATCACTGGTTGTCTGGATCAACAATTTCAGTTAAATATATCATATAGCAGACAAACACAGTGATATTTGAGAAGTGAAATGAAGTTTATAGGATTTACAGAAAGTGTGCAATAATTCTTTAAACAAAATTAGGCAGGTGCATGAATTTAGGCAGGTGCATAAATTTGGGCACCCCAACAGAAGATCCTCCTTTTGCAGAAATAACAGCCTCTAAACACTTCCTATAGCTTCCAATGAGAGTCTGGATTCTGGTTGAAGGTATTTTGGACCATTCCTCATTACAAAACATCTCAGGTTTGTTGGTTTCTGAGCATGGACAGCCCGCTTAAAATCACACCACAGATTTTCAGTAATATTCAGGTCTGGGGACTGAGATGGCCAGAATGTTGCACTTGTTCCTCTGCATGAATGCCTTAGTAGATTTTGAACAGTGTTTAGGGTTGTTGTCTTGTTGAAAGATCCAGCCCCGGCGCAACTTCAACTTTGTCACTGATTCATGAACATTGTTCTCAAGAATCTGCTGATATTGGATACTGGAATCCATGTGACCCTCAACTTTAACAAGATTCCTAGCACCTGCACTGGCCACACAGCCACACTGCATGATGGAACCATCTCCAAATTTTATTGTAGGTAGCAAGAGTTTTTCTTGGAATGCTTTGTTCTTTTTCAGCCATGCATACCGCCCCTTGTTATGTCCAAATAACTAAATTTTAGTTTCATCATTCCAAATCTGCAGCAAGATAATGTTGTAGGTCTTTGGAGCAGGTCTGTGGGTTGACTGTGACTGTTCTTACCATCCTTCGCTTCAGCTTATCTAACATTTTTCTTGGCCTGCCACTTTGGGCCTTAACTAGTACTGTGCCTGCGGTCTTCCATTTCCTCACAGTTGAAACTGACAGCTGAAATCTCTGAGATAGCTTTTTGTATCTTTCCCTAAACCATGATGTTGAACAATCTTTGTTTTCAGGTCATTTGAGAGTTGTTTAGAGGATCCCTTGTTGCCACTCATTAGAAGAGATGCAAAGAGGGGAAACATTTGCGAATGGCCACCTTAAATACCATTTCTCATGATTGGATTCACCTGTGTAAGGAGGTCAAGGGTCATTGAGCTTACCAGACCAATTTTGTGTTCCAGTAACTAGTGCTAAATGTATTCAAATTAGTAAAATGACATTGGTGCCCAAATTTATCCACCTTCCTAATTTTGTTTAAATAATTATTGCATACTTTCTGTAAATACTAGAAACTTCATTTCACTTCTCAAATATCAGTGTGTTTGTCTGCTATATGATATATTTAACTGAAATTTCTGATCCAGACAACCAATGATTTATAAAGGAAAATCATGAAAATTATCAAGGGTGCCCAAATTTTTGCATACAACTGTATATCTCTATATGTCTGACCATGCTGGATGAATGTCAGTCTTTTTCTTAAAATAACTGTATTTACATGTCTCCTTGTATCTCATTGTCAACCATGTCTTAACTAATGCACACTTTGCCTGTTAAAACTATGTAAGATTAAGTGTTGTGAAAGTGTAGGTACACGGACCCACAACAGGGGGCGCAATGAACGGACAATAGAGAAAGGTGAATAACAAGTTTTACTGTTGTGAACAGGGCACAACCAATACAACAATTAATACTTTGTAAGTCGAAATCTGCTGGTGTTGTGTGGGCAGGCTCGAAGGTAGGAGACGTCCGTCCCCGTCGAACCGGAACCACCCAGATTTCCTCTGCCACCGAAAACCAGGAGTACTGGAACCGCCAAGTCCCGAATTCCCAGGTGGCCACTGCCTTCGCTCGTCGGATCCGGTACTGCTGGCGGGAAAGAGCACAAACACACAGGTATGGGTGCGACAGCACCCAGTAGACGGAGAGGGGAGAAGCCGCCTCCACCTCTTGAAATAATGAAGCAGGAAGGTGAGTACTTATCCAAGCAAGGTGCTTTCTGTAATCAGCTGTCCTGAAATAGTTTAGCAAGGTTTATCAGAGTCCTCAAAATATATACTAGCAGAGTAGGTTACCTTAATCTCAAGGCGATATCTCGGCACTGAGGTGGAGACGCTGTCCTGCTGATATACTCCGTCCTGAGTGCAGTCAGCTGTGTCTAGTAATGGGTGACAGCTGTCAGCCTGACAGCCTTCGTCGGCGGCAGCGCCCTCTGGTGCCTGGAGCCCGCACTCCAGGCAGGGCGCCCTCTGGTGGTGGTGGGCCAGCAGTACCTCCTCTTCAGCGGCCCACACAACAATTAAGTGCACCTCTTTGTACATCTCACCTTCAAACACAGCCTCATACTACCATCCATAAGAAATCTACTTAAGCTCCCATTTTCCTATAGGAATATAAACTTCCTATGGGCACTGCAGTAGTATTATTAAAGAATCAGTAATTTCACTGCCTGAAAGTCTAAAACTGGAGCTGCCTGTAATCTGGCAAAAGAATTCCTCAAACTGCTGTTGGCTTGTTTTTTAGGACACGGCGGGACAGGAGCGGTACCGGACCATCACTACGGCCTACTACAGAGGAGCCATGGGCTTCATCCTGATGTATGACATCACCAACGAGGAATCTTTCAATGCTGTTCAGGACTGGTATGTGATCGGCTGACACTTTTCCTGGAAAGGAGACCGATGTGTTGGATATGTGGTGTCCAGATAATCTGCTACAGTCGGCAAAGAAATACGAAATACGACGACTGCACCAATGGGATAGGCTCCAGCCCCCCATGTCCCTTAATTGGAGTAAGCGAGTGTAGAGAATGAACGAATGATGTAAATCAGTCCTTCTCAAATAGTGCCCCCCACCCCACCCACCATGGTGCAATGTCAGAGGGAGCACGTGTGACCGCAGGGAACATGCTTTTTTCCCCTGTACTAGAATAAAGTGTAATTGCACATCCACTACAGTGGGTGGCAGTGGCGCTCTCATTGTCAGAGTGTGCGCAGGGAGTATTGAGGACTCTAGCATAATGGAACGCAGCTCTATGTAGGGTTTTTTGCACTCAAAAGCTAAGACGAACTATGATGAAGAGTATGTACCGCTTGGCATCACTGTGACTACGGTGGGAGACAAGGAAAGACCGCTGTGTCTTAAAATGTTGGCAGTGGACAGCATGAAGCCAGATAAATTAAGGCATCACTTAATGACATTACAACCCAATCACACAGATAAGCCACTTGAGTTTTTTCAGCAAAAATGTGCCGAATATTGCCAGCAATCATCCTGCTTTGTGAATGTTGCTTCAGGAAACCAGCGAGCACCGTTAGCATCATAGCACCGTAGCAGAGGAGCTGAGCAGCAGTAGACATGGTCTCTGTCATGCTGGATGACACAAGTGCTGCAGAAATAAAAACATTAAACATAAAAACATTTTAAAAAATCAGCACAAATTGTTTTATTCATTTTTATTTTGTCTGTTAACGTGTTTTATATGTTGTGCTCATGAGTTAGTGTTCTGATCAGTTTGAATTTATTATTATTTATTGATTTTATTTAATTTGGTTTTTCAGTATCAAATGGTAGTCGGTCAAAAATGTTTATAGTTTAATGATTACATTTTTTTTATTTCATGCAAAGTGATGCACTTTAATTTTTTTCTGTTACAGACTAAAAAACAATGTTAAAATTATTTGTTGCTATAAGTTGATCTAAATTTCTTTCTTTTTTGTTTTCTTTAATGTTAATAAAGATACAGTGTTATGCAGAGGTGTACTTATAACAATTTTATGGATAAATGAAACTATAGTAAAGCGGAGAGTTGGGGGGGGCGGAGAAATGTTTCTGGGGGGTAACAGAAATAATTGAGAAGCACTGATGTAAACTAAGTCCAAGACATATTCAGTGACTTGGTAATGTTCATGTATTTTGTCCCCTGAAATGTATTTTTTTAAAGGCTGTGAAAGTGATGTTTTATACAAACAATAATTCTTGTATTTAGTTTGTCCAATTACTTATGGGCTCTAAAATTGAAGAATATAATAATGGCAGTAAACCCTAAATGGTAAATATAACTTTTTAAATTTAATGCTGTAACTCTGTGTTACAAGAATATCTGGATATTTTTTTTGGTCCAACACCATCACAATGGTATACAGAGGCAAAATTACAAAAATTGGGTCACTGTCCAAACAATTATGGACATGACTATTAGTCAGCCTTCAGTGTGGTTATTTATAGGAAGAGTTCTAACTAAATGCTGTGAATGAGCTGTTTTGGCAGAATCTTAAGTGCTGCTTGGATTCCTTCGAGGGATCTTTGAGAGTAGATTCTTCAAAGAGAAGAAACATTTTCACAAAATCTAACTGCAGAATCATGAGCTATAAACGGTCGATAAGCATTTCTGACTGAAATGTTGTTTGGTTTTCTCTTCACCATCCTGGACTTTCCATCTACAGTTAAAAAAAAACCTTCAGTTCAAAGATAACATGAAATTTTGCTGTTCCTCCAGGAGAATTTAGGTCACAGAGTCAGCAAATCTGGATAGCATTCAGCCAGGAAATGCATCTTTTCCAACAATGAAATATCTGCTTTTACTGTATCTGCCTCTACAGGCTACACAAGCTACAAAAAGGATTTTTTTAAAGTCATAATTTTGGTGATATTTTCCTTCTGTCAGCTTCTTGCTTCAGCCCCTTGATGACTGTGGAGGTTATTTTGGAGGTGAACCATTCTATCACATGTTTCAGCTTCATTTTAAATCTGCCTCACTGAATAATCAAATTTTATCTTTGTCCAATTATCTGTTTATCCTTTTTTGTCTCTGCCAATAAAGATCAAACATGCTGCACCACAGTTATGACATATGAATGAACAGAAGATCCTATTTGCTTGCTTTTCAGTTGTATGTAAGTGATTTTTTTATTTGTATGTTTGTTTGTTTTGTGAAATATCATTTGGCCTCAGCTTTGAGAACTTAACTTCAGGACACACAGGGCTGCTCACTCGCTGACTGCTGGGTGTGTTGGTTTTTGCCTTATCTCAGGTCAACCCAGATTAAGACGTACTCATGGGACAACGCGCAGGTGCTGCTGGTCGGAAACAAGTGCGACATGGAGGACGAGCGAATGGTGAGCGGAGAGAGAGGACGGCAACTGTCTGAACACCTGGGTGAGTTTGACACAGTTTAAGAGCTTTACTTCAGATGTCATATCGTTTGACTGAATGTGAAATTCATAGTTATATGTTTTAATGGGTATTATCACTTAGTCTACTTTATATAACGGCAGAGTGGCTCCTCGTCATTTGATTGGAGGGTTGTATGTCACGTTACATGGATTATGGGTAGCATTTGCCGTTGTGTTTCATTAACCGTGCAGTAGGTCTTTTTTAGCGTGCAATTTTGGTGCTATATGAAATGTATTATTGCACGCCCCAAACACCACGAACGCTCACACTAGCGTGGCGTTTAGCTAAACATGGCAGAGTTTGTTTTGCTGGCGGACAATGATTTGAAGGATCTAATTGACGGTACTAGTTCTTCGAACACAAAAAAAAAACAAATCCACCACGCTGTAAGCTGTCTGGAGGCATGAAGAGCTGTGAGGATGAAGAGGATGAAGTTAGGATGAAAAGATGGACAAATATCTGAGGCAGTTTTTCACTTGAGTGAGGAAAGCAGATGGCAGTCTGTACACGAAGTCAGTGCACGGTGTCACGGACTACATCATCAGAATTGTTTTGCAAAGTTGACTGAGAACAATTTTGGACTCCTATTTAAAGTTCGTGTTGGACTGTTGACATCAAAGCACCAGTTCCGAACAAAAAAATGTAAGTCCCTTTTCTGTTGTTTATAAATTAATAAAAATATCAAATGACAAAGATCTATTTTCACCGTTGTAAAAAAACAAATAATGAATGTTTTTTCATTCTTGCAATAGAGCGAATATTTCATGAGGTGAAAGATGGCACATACCATTTAACTCGCCGAGTTGAATGGTACGTGCCATCTTTCACCTCATGAAATATTCATACTATTGAACTCATAAACATTTATTGTTTGTATATTATTTGCTCTCTTACAGTGACAGCTCTAATCAAGAGATCAAGATCTGTGTGTACTGTGTTGATGCAGTGTTGTTGTTATACTAAGGTTCAGATCATGAATGTGCCAAATCATATTGCCATCAGTATATCAATAGAAATTCTCCCCACAATAAGAATTTATCACCTGGTGATATTAATGATATACTTTATAATGTGTTTACATGTGCTTATCACAGGCAGCTAACATGTAGCTTAAAAACAAGTCTGGTAGAAGCCAGAGCTCAAACCTTATGTGAAGACAAGTTAAGCCAATCACACAACACATGTTGATACAATGCGATACTGCTGTATCATGTACACATCAACATGATGCAGAAGTGTATTGCAGAACAATCAGAGTATTATTATCTGTTGATGTGGTGTCAGATCCCGTTATTTTTTTTAGATACACGGCACACGCTCACCCTCCGATGAGTGTGTTTGTGTACTAAACCAGCTCTCCGTCTCTGGGGTCCGACCTTCGTGTCTCCACGGGTATTACCCGGCAGGGCTGCACAAAGGCTGTTCAAGCTGGTGGCGAGGAGATTCATCTAACCGCTCACTGCCTCCATCCGGACGTCCACCCGCTGACGCTGATCTCGCACCCCGGTCGAATAGCCTTCTCTGGAACCAGGATACGAACCGGCCACACCCGTTAACGGCAGCTCTCCTCTTATGGATCAGGGCTCTTGGAATGTTGCTAGATTTTGAATTTAGTGGCTCGTACAGCGAGTCCCCAGGATGCGTTAATTTCATTAAAAACCAGACTAACCTTTTAGAGCACTTTTTGATGTTGTACACCCAATAAACTTTAACTTTTACACCTTAAGAAGCATCAATAAATCCAATGTCCGAGCCTTAACACTTTAACTGCATGCTTGGAAATTTATTGCAGGTTTTGCAAGTGCCGACAACATAATCAAAATAGGTTATATGATGATAATTTCACAACAGTAATTCAAGTATAATTAGAATAATGATTGGCAGAGATTTTTGTTTTTAATTCAATAATACTGTCTGATCTTACTTTGACTGGACTGGATTGACTTCTTAACAATTTTTCTAGGAGTGAGGGAAGGAGGTTTTTGAGGTTAAAGTCCCCAGCTCGATGAACTTGATTTCCTCTTCATCAGCTATTAATCGTTAGCTGACCACGATCCTTGTGTGATGTTGTAATCCTTCAGGAAATTAATCCAAGAGTTTATTCCTTCTTCAATCAACCAAAAGTTGATCTAATCCATTCTGGTATGCTGTGATGTTCCTTGAGAGAGAAAACGTTGAACCTTCCCCACTCAGACTTAAGGCCAGTGATTATTCTCCAATGCTCTGCTACTCCGTGACTGGACGGCCTGAGTGGGAGTTGAAAACTCTCTCAAATGATCTCTTATGGCTCCAATCCTCTCACTCCACGATTCCAGTTGCTGCTCACAAGATGGTCAAGTCTTGTGATCTCCTCGTAGCAGGGGAGAAGTGACAACAGCACCTCTCCCTGGAAGAATAACCCCATTTCCTGGTGTTTCACAGTTTATATATGTGCTGGACTCTTGTTGTATTTAGATGAGCTTGATTACCATGGGGACGCTGGTGACTCAACACCTCCTCCCTTCTCCTTCCCTTACTGGAAGCCATCTGCGGCCCTTTGCCAGTAACTTATTTCTCAAGTTCCTCTTTTCTGTTAACACTTCAGCTTTTCTGAGAATTCATTTTTCTAAATCATTTCTTTAGAATCACATCAATCATATTCAGTCATTTCATTACAACTCTCTTTCACATAAAAACAGTTCATATGCTCATATACAAACATTTTCATTCCTTATTATTCATTTTCATATTTTACCACATCTTAATCATTTGATCAGTTGTTTATCATCAGCTTTTCTTGCCTTGTTGCAACATCACTTCACTTCCTTTTTCTCTCTGACTGCACTCTTTATGAAAAACAACTTCTTCACTTCCTTTTTTCTCTAACTCTGCACTCTTTATGAAAAACAACTCATATAATCATTCATTTCACTTATTTGTAACATACTTTTTCCAATCAACTCTTAATTTTTAACACATTAATACTTCATTTGATCATACTTGTCATTTTAGAATCATCTTTAGACATATTCCATCGTCTTCACCACTGAGTTCATTCCATGGGCCTCCCCATCTGCAATGGAAAAGTCCGGTATGACCTCACTTACTCTGGGAAAGTACCAAACACTGTCTAGTTTAATCCAACAGCATGTATATTAATCCAATGGCACGTACTATATTCCAAGATGAAAACAAGCTGAAAGCAAGCTTAAAGTCATCTTTCCTGACACCCCCTCCATGACTTGAAGCTCTGCCGATCTCTCTATGCCTCCATATAAACATCCTCGTCGTCGTCGACAGGGTGAAGGGTGAGCACTTCTTTTTCATCCACCATCGGAGACAGAACAGGAGGAGCTGGAGTTGAACGACACTCATCCAGCACCACGTACTCCTCTCCGCCCATCTGTAGATTGCTGTCGCCGTCAGAAGGCTGCTCTTCCAGTAGCGATGATTGTGATGGTAATCCCGATGGAGACGAAGTTGCCTCATATTCCTGAGATGATAATCCATCAGGGAACGATGGTGCGCATGGTGAAGTGGGGGTGACGGGTGTATAACACGGTGTAACTGGTGTAGATGGCCGTGGTGATGTATCCTTCGGTTGAGGTGAAGCTTCAGCGTGAATATCCTCAGGCTCGGGCTGTGAGAAGGTGTTCGTCCAGGAACACCTGCGTGAGGGCCTCCAAACACCAGTTCATATCCTCGGTCTGCACTCCAACCTCCGTAGTGCGCTGTGGAGATGAACGTGGAACTGGTGGTAATGAAGGACCAATGGCCAGATCCGGCCATCGGCAAGATGAGCTGTGGAGAATCTTATTCCCGTAGGATACATCCACATTTTGGTAAACACGGGGCAATACATATATCCTTCTGGAGACACTATAGTGTCAGATCGTATTTGATCACTCAAGAGAGAGTGCCAGATCATGTCTGCCTCGATCTCATTTTTTAAGTATGCTGCTGTTGGTACCTGGGGTAGAAAAGATGTATCCTTCCGTCCCAATATTCCTCGTGCCACTTGAACAGCGAAGTTGTTGCTATAACACGTCGGGCACCACAGAGTCGGTGTATCTCCCAGAAGTAGAGCGCTTGTTCCAGGGTGGCTTGACAATGAATACATCTTATATCCCCCTATAGTGTAAGAGGAAACATTAGTCTTTTAACTATTATATTGCAAGCAAGCAAAGAGTTCGTCGGGATCATTCAGATGCACGCCAGAGCCGCCTCATGATCACCGTAGGAGAGTGGAACTGTGATGACGTTACCATTCCCGCTGTAGCTGAAGCAGCTGCACGCGGGAAGCAAGCATCATAGGTCGTAAACCATAACAGCAGGAGTAGTTGACTACCATGGACAGCCAGTATAAAGCTGATAATATTCCCCATCCTAAGGCCCAAATTATGATAAGTCCAAGTTTGTAGAGCTAGGGTTTCTTGCGTTGTACGGCTCCAGTTAACGTAGCTATGTACGCCAATAGGGTCAGGGCCATCACAGCTTCACACACACATGTCAGCTATCACTGCCGGGGCGGGAAAAGATTGCTGTCATATCTATCACCATCCAAATTGTAATTGATGTGTACTGCCATATTCCCCAACAGTCAAACTGGAGAGTAAAGCGACCGAGGACGTGAGTGATGAATAAAGACAACCCTAAGTCACTCTGACCGTAGTGCAGATTGATGATCGCCAATCTGACACATCCATGTAGTAGCGTTACTATTCGCAGTGGTTGTCGTAAGTCCCAACGGCCGACACAGCAGTATAGCAGCCATATTAACAGTAGTGCAATAAACTCCACTCTACTCACTTTGAAGATGATGTCATTATGCCGCCAGTATTGTTGGACATTGTGCTCTCTTATTCTTTTACTTATCTCCTTAAGTTGGTGTGCTGTTATGTAGATGCTTCTTCTCCCTTCGCTCCCCCAAGGCAGAATGAACAGGGCGTGTCTCGGCGTCGAGCTTTGTAGGCTCCATCGCTCCTCCCCTAATGGAGGAGGGGCTCCATATCACTGCGTTGTGTGCTCCTCCCACACAAGCGCAGGGCGGCTGCGAAACTTCCTTTTATCAAACATACCAATTACTGCAGCAATAATAAGTCCTATTATGATTAACAGATAGGGCCAAAGATATCCAAACAAATGTCCAATCCAACCAGTCACTACTTCGAGACCTTCTTTAATACCTCTCCGGTCTCTGCAGCGAAAGTGGTGATGATTCCTCCAGCGATTATTTGCGTTCTTTCCCACCAAGAACATTCATGCCGACGTCTTCCTTTTCCACAGCTCAACCAATGTTCTGCAGGCGATTCACATGTACCATTATTGTAAATCCGATTGGGTCCCAACCGTTCGTAACCGGCAATTTCTTGTCCTTCACATAGACTTTTCTAGAATGCATATCCTTCTTCAAGCATTATCAAAGCATCTCCAACAAATGGCACTATGTGGCCTAGGATCTGCTTCCTTTTCGACATTCCATGTCCCAGGACAGCCTTGGCACATCCAACGTTGGGTGGAAAAGCTCTTATCCATTCGCCTGCCCTATCTTCTCCCAAACTGTTTGATGGCCATAAGTGTCATATCGCCGTCATAGTAAGCATCACAATATTCTTCCCAGCCAGGAAACTTTTCTACAATTTTGGCGGGCAAGGCTTATCGTGCATGTGGTATTACGTCTATTACAAAGCATTTTCCATGGCCGTGGCGTAACATAAGGATTTGGTCTCCAGAGTACACTAGACCAAGTAGCTCTATCTCTGGAGTAGACCGTGGCGATGTATTGATATTTAACCCAATAATTATTACTTTGATCTAAACAGGGGAATACCCAATCTTCAATTTCATATGTCTCCATTCCCCACCAGGTGACGTCCTTACTACGTCTAACTCCTTCCTGCCATGCTTGAAGGGTCCCCTTAATGGTTGGAACCTGTAACAACTTTGTACAGTTATATACCCATCTTATCCAATTCCCTGTCTTAATTTGGTCTATGGGACATCGGGGGGATTTACCAGAGCCTTCAGCCAAATTATTATGGTATTCTGTCTCATGTAGGCTTCCATAGATTTTATTCGCCACGCATTGATCGATTTTGCTAAAATCTTCCAGAGGTACTGACCTTAGCTCATCAGGCTTTGGTAGTTTTTGCACATAGAATTTTGCTTTATGTGGACCCCGCAGACTATGCCCAGTCCACGTGTATCCCCTTGGAAAATTCCCCTCAAATGTATCAGTTGAATGCTCCAGACCCACGGAAAAGTGTCGTTAAGTCATTCATCATGTTTTGCCTCTTGTTTTGTTTCCAAGTAATCCTGTCTATCAATCGATAACTGGTGCAAGCACCATGTAATTTGAGATTTACATCCAATAGGTCGATTCCAATAACATCTATCTAATTTTGCTACTTTTTCTTTTACACAATAATCATGAATCTTCTTCCATCTATTTTTAACCACGTTATCGATACTTTTAACTTTTGGTTTAATACTTGCTGGGGTATCTTGTGTTGGCGATGTAGGGAGTGGTTTGGTTTTTCCCTGTGTTGGTGATATCTTTGTGGACCCCACCAATGCTACTGGTGAGATGACGGTTGGTTTGGAATATGGTATTCCTGTTCCCATGTCGGTAGCGTTGTTCAACGGAGGGACTATTGTAGATGTAGTATCCACCTTCGGTACTCTGCTGCGGGTGTTGTCACAGGTGAGATTATAATTACCCCAATGTTCCAGGTAGGCATTATCATTCTGCAAACATCATGTCTTGGTAATGCTGGAAAAATAGCTTCTTTTTCCCAATATCCTGCTCGATAGCCCAGTAGTACTCTGCATCCCCTATGAGCAATACCAGGCTGGCTCGCCAGGTTCAGGTCTTATCCAAGTACAGCCTACTTCTCTTCGCTCTCTTTGTTTTAACCGTAAGATGGTTGCCACGATAATCTCTTGATCCCTCACTTGTAGGTTTTGAAGGATGTCTGCTCCGGTGGTCAGGTTGTGATTGGTAGTGACGGTTGGAAATTCCCCACTGTCATTCAAGTATTGCAGCCACTTATTCTTTTGCATCTGCTGAGTTAGTTCTTCATCTTTGCCCATGTCTCTGTAGAATTCTGGTCCCATATCATGTAGATGTTTCTTGATTCAACTCCCCAACATGTCCTGTTGGAAAGTTTTAGTTGTTGCGTACTGGACCCTGATATGGGTTAAGGTCCAGGGTCGTACTACCATAGTGGTACAGGATAGCTAGAGTACAGCAATGCCGACTAATAATGCTGTAAGTCTGGCCATCCAACTCCAACATTGGAGGCAGTTTTCTTCCACAGCCTTTTTTGTTGCTGCTGCCTTATTCCAACATTTTCGTAGTAGAATTCACATCGGTACTGGTGGCAGCGGCTCCCAGCTTTTGAGGTTGTTGCAGTAGTGGCATTTCTATGCCAAATTCTCCTTCTCTTGGTCTGTCGTTGATTCTTTGAGGTTGCGTGTGATCACGCTGTCTTCCCTTGGTTCTTCCATCTCGGAGATAGATGATCTTAGGTGCTGTTGTTTGTCTCGTGCTCCCAACAGAGACACTTGATGCTCGTTGCTGAAGAAGGGTGATTAACAAGGGAGATGGCCATGGGAGTCTAATATCTAGTCCTCGCCACGCCCATTTCCAAGTGACAACTGTCACCTCCTTCATTTCAGGCGGTGGTCCCTGGGGTGTGTAGAAACACTGTGAAGATGCAGGATTCAATTCTCTACGTAGGTGTAAGATATCCTCATAGGTGTCCCAATATGCCGCTCCATTGTAGACATACTGCGCCATCACAGAGTACAGAGGGAGTCGATCTCAGAAATAATCCTCTTCCCGACTTTTATGCCAAGTCGTATCAGTATAGGCCTTGGGGGTTGCCAAAGCCCCACTAGTACTCTGGTTCACCATCCACTTCTAATAGGCGGAACACTTCTGCCTTTTTCGATGTCAAGGTACTGTACTGTCGTACATATTGGCAAAGTTTGGTTCTCAATCAAATAAAAAGTTGAACATGCCTCTTGTAGTTGAAGTCTTTTAAACATATAGGGACTACTGGTCCAGATCTGGAAAGATCCGAGCCAAATATCCACATACATTCCCTGTAATGGATCAACATAATTAGGTCCCCATCTTATTTTAAATCTGTAGCCCCTTTTCTGTACATACACTACGTTCAAGATGCAGGGGTATAAGTCTGGACACCGGGTATTGGGTAAAACTTCCATCCGACCCCAGGGCAATTCCAGTGTTGTCCAACTTTGTCCACGATAGCTTCTAGAGGAGTGTATATTCCAGGCTCTGCAAGGTCAGCAGTCCTTTATATGAGTTATTATCTACAAAGTATCCTCCTGTTCCCAGCAACCATCTTTTTTCTTGTAATCCTTTTGTGGCCAGCTTAACATATTTTCTTGTAGGGTAATTCCAAATATGGTATAAGTCCTCCAGGCCAGGTCGTAGACTATTTACATTATTTTCATCCAATTTGAAGGTCCGCAGCATGATTCAGAGTGAGTTATTACTCTGCCATTGGTCTCCTTCTCTTTCTGGCCAAGATGCACCACCATAGGGAACAGTTGTTGTCTCTTAGAGAGATGAGTGTAGATGGGAGATGGGTGCTTAAGTTCTGAATCCATTCCTTTCCACGCCCACTTCCACATCGTAACAATCATTCTGTCAGGTTTAGGGAGGGGTCCCTCAGGGATCCTCTGTACTTGATGTGGGGGTACATAGTCCCATAGATCTTGCCAATGCTGCCAAAACCGGTATCCGGAATATCTGGTTTGTGATAGGGCTAGATAAGGGGAACTATAGTCTTATCTTCTTGATCTGTGCTCTATAAAAAAGCCCTCCGTAAAGCTAGGACATCTTTCTACTCATCACTAATTGAAGAAAATAAGAACAACCCCAGGTTTCTTTTCAGCACTGTAGCCAGGCTGACAAAGAGTCAGAGCTCTATTGAGCTGAGTATTCCATTAACTTTAACTAGTAATGACTTCATGACTTTCTTTGCTAACAAAATTTTAACTATTAGAGAAAAAATTACTCATAACCATCCCAAAGACGTATCGTTATCTTTGGCTGCTTTCAGTGATGCCGGTATTTGGTTAGACTCTTTCTCTCCGATTGTTCTGTCTGAGTATTTTCATTAGTTACTTCATCCAAACCATCAACATGTTTTAGACCCCATTCCTACCAGGCTGCTCAAGGAAGCCCTACCATTATTTAATGCTTCGATCTTAAATATGATCAATCTATCTTTGTTAGTTGGCTATGTACCACAGGCTTTTAAGGTGGCAGTAATTAAACCATTACTTAAAAAGCCATCACTTGACCCAGCTATCTTAGCTAATTATAGGCCAATCTCCAACCTTCCTTTTCTCTCAAAAATTCTTGAAAGGGTAGTTGTAAAACAGCTAACTGATCATCTGCAGAGGAATGGTCTATTTGAAGAGTTTCAGTCAGGTTTTAGAATTCATCATAGTACAGAAACAGCATTAGTGAAGGTTACAAATGATCTTCTTATGGCCTCGGACAGTGGACTCATCCCTGTGCTTGTTCTGTTAGACCTCAGTGCTGCTTTTGATACTGTTGACCATAAAATTTTATTACAGAGATTAGAGCATGCCATAGGTATTAAAGGCACTGCGCTGCGGTGGTTTGAATCATATTGTCTAATAGATTACAATTTGTTCATGGAAATGGGGAATCTTCTTCACAGACTAAAGTTAATTATGGAGTTCCACAAGGTTCTGTGCTAGGACCAATTTTATTCACTTTATATATGCTTCCCTTAGGCAGTATTTAGACGGTATTGCTTAAATTTTCATTGTTACGCAGATGATACCCAGCTTTATCTATCCATGAAGCCAGAGGACACACCCAATTAGCTAAACTGCAGGATGTCTTACAGACATAAAGACATGGATGACCTCTAATTTCCTGCTTTTAAACTCAGATAAAACAGAAGTTATTGTACTTGGCCCCACAAATCTTAGAAACATGGTGTCTAACCAGATCCTTACTCTGGATGGCATTACCCTGACCTCTAGTAATACTGTGAGAAATCTTGGAGTCATTTTTGATCAGGATATGTCATTCAAAGCGCATATTAAACAAATGTAGGACTGCTTTTTTGCATTTACGCAATATCTCTAAAATTAGAAAGGTCTTGTCTCAGAGTGATGCTGAAAAACTAATTCATGCATTTATTTCCTCTAGGCTGGACTATTGTAATTCATTATTATCAGGTTGTCCTAAAAGTTCCCTAAAAAGCCTTCAGTTAATTCAAAATGCTGCAGCTAGAGTACTGACGGGGACTGGAAGGAGAGAGCATATCTCACCCATATTGGCCTCTCTTCATTGGCTTCCTGTTAATTCTAGAATAGAATTTAAAATTCTTCTTCTTACTTATAAGGTTTTGAATAATCAGGTCCCATCTTATCTTAGGGACCTCGTAGTACCATATCACCCCAATAGAGCGCTTCGCTCTCAGACTGCAGGCTTACTTGTAGTTCCTAGGGTTTGTAAGAGTAGAATGGGAGGCAGAGCCTTCAGCTTTCAGGCTCCTCTCCTGTGGAACCAGCTCCCAATTCAGATCAGGGAGACAGACCCCTCTCTACTTTTAAGATTAGGCTTAAAACTTTCCTTTTTGCTAAAGCTTATAGTTAGGGCTGGATCAGGTGACCCTGAACCATCCCTTAGTTATGCTGCTATAGACGTAGACTGCTGGGGGGTTCCCATGATGCACTGTTTCTTTCTCTTTTGCTCTGTATGCACCACTCTGCATTTAATCATTAGTGATCGATCTCTGCTCCCCTCCACAGCATGTCTTTTTCCTGGTTCTCTCCCTCAGCCCCAACCAGTCCCAGCAGAAGACTGCCCCTCCCTGAGCCTGGTTCTGCTGGAGGTTTCTTCCTGTTAAAAGGGAGTTTTCCTTCCCACTGTAGCCAAGTGCTTGCTCACAGGGGGTCGTTTTGACCGTTGGGGTTTTACATAATTATTGTATGGCCTTGCCTTACAATATAAAGCGCCTTGGGGCAACTGTTTGTTGTGATTTGGCGCTATATAAAAAAAATTGATTGATTGATTGATTGATTGATCCTTAGGCTCAATTTGAAGCTGAATCTTCCTTGCCTGACTAGTTCCAGACTCCTCTTTTGTACAGGTAGCCGAAGTTTGATTTTCAAAAATTGGTGGTATGGTTGGGGGTAGGCAGGTCATACAGGCCAGGGGTTGATCAATAACTCTCAAATTTAATGTCTGGTTATCTAATACTGGATATCTGGGTCTTGCAGTCGTTTGTGCAATTGACGTTGCATGTTGGGGCTTGTCATCCAGATCAAGCACTGGTTAAGGTATATTTCAACATAGATTCCTTGGAGTGGCTCAACGTAATTAATCCCCCATCTCAATGTGAATCTTAGGTCTTTGAGTTGTAGGTAAACCACATTTATCCAAGGGTAGGTATCTGGACATCTTGGAACCAATTGGGGCATTCTTCGGCGTCCTTTCATGTACCAATGCTGCAGACTTGCATCGCTCAGCACGTTCAGCGAGTAATTTTTGTCCTGTTGTCTCTGTTAATTCGGCATCTCTTTTATAGTCATAATTTGAGACATAATATCCTTTAGATGCTAGTTCCCAGTCTTCTTCTTCACAATCTTTTCTGGCCAGTTTAAGTATAATTTCTCAGCACCGAGGACACTTTGTATGTAGGGCCCAAGTCTTCCTCGATTATTAATAATGGGTACTGTATATACATTTGGTCCTTGTGACATTTTGCAAACAGCCGCTTCTTTTTACTTCTTCCTTGTCCCGCGGAAAATGGAGGGAAACATCCAACGACTCAGAGACTTTCTTGATTTTTCCTCACCTTGAGTCGGTTGGTCTAACGACTGCTGCTGTTCCTCCAGGAGGTCAACGTGTGCTCCGACAGAATAAACCCCCACATAGGGAACCAACACCATCAGCACTGTGAGCCGCACTTAACTGTTTGGTCCGGCCTACTAGGAGTGTCTGCTTGCTAGCCACTCCCCCCCTAGATTGTATCCTCCTTTTTCTCACCCATTCTTCGGGTGTCACGTGGTACTCGGCTGACTTCTTTTTCGGTTTGCTGCTTTATTTCCCCAGGCGTCTAATCCAGTGGTAAAATAATACATGAGGGTTTCGCTGCCCCCTTGGCCCAAGTTGTCAATTCCCAAGGCCCATTCCATCCTTATTCTGGGCTTTTTGCTGTTGATCATTGGTCAGTCTACCCATCATGTCTGTATATCCGGGTCGCTCCGGATCTCTATACACTCTGAACACCAGTGGATTTGCACTGCATTGGAGGGTCATAAGTTTGCCCATACTCTGGACCTTGGGACCAACTTTGATGTATAGCTTCATGCAACAAAGACGGCTTTCGCTCACTACCTCCTGCAGCTTGGTCACTCCCTCCTGCTCTAGTTGTGTCCAACATCAGATAGACACTTGGGGCCGTTGGACTCACGTCACCGCTGCCTTGATTCCCTTCAGCTTGATCAAGCGCAGTTGTTGCTGCAGGATTAGCCCAGCAGGTTTCATCAGTGTGAAAGGTCCTTAGGGGTCCAAGAACCTTCTCACTTGCCATCCATCTGCTTTTACCACATGCAGGAATCTTCCCTTATGAGTTCTTGCTTTACACACCAGGCAATACTCGATCTCATGTCCATTCCAATAGCATGAACACACCTGCATATCTACATTGTCTCCACGTAAGTCCCACTGGGTGTAAAAGACCATTCTTGGCAAGTGGGTTAGTCGGCATAACCCACATACAAGTGCATCCAAAACCTTCACGGCTTGTGAAGTAATTGCTTGAATTCATTTTTTGCCCCACTTGGAATTGGGGGTTTTCTAACCCCAGGTCCCAACCATTGGACCGTCAGCTGTACTTCTTCACGGCAAATCACACAGTGATTCTCAACTTTTTTCCATTGTAATAACTCCTTTTCATTAGATAAAAATCCTTTCTTGCATGATATAGTATCCTCAGGGCTCTGCCTGCCCAGAGGCCATCTCTTGTTCTTCTTAAGGCAACCACCCCATTGACAGTGGCCATTCTGATGAAGGGTGGAAGACCTTGGGTGTTTTTGGCCATGTTTAGCTCCTGGTTTCGTCTAGTTAGGAGTTGGCTTCAGCTGCTCCACTCCTTGGATTCCCTTCTGCTTCAACTCTATTGTGTTACTGTCCAGTATCTTCACTACTGTATCTGTGGTCTCATACTTAGGTTTAACAGCAGTGTTGGTTGGGTGATCTCGAGCTCTCACCCACACCTTCTGTCCAAACTTAAATGGGATCTTTGGTTTTGGTTCTCTGTCCCTTTTAGTCCGACTCCGCCCCACTTCCGGTGTCGAAAATGGGCGTTGGTTCAGTTCTTGCGAAGGGGTGGGCCTGCCGGCACGTTGGCGGTCATTCAGGGCCTGTCCAATTTCCAGGGCCTTAGTTACTCCATTCCTTCGTGTTAGCATTTTTTTCCAATCCAGTTTTTCACCAGTCCAATAGCCCTTTCCACAACTCCATTTGCTTGAGGAGTGTATGGGGACGAGTAAATTCTCATTACTCCATTTTTCTGGCACCACTGGTCGACCTGAGCATGGAAATGGAAACGGAAATGTGTCCCATTGTCCGTTCTCAGCTCCTTAGGTATCCCCAGATTGAACACACTTGATCCAACATGCTGATCACACTGCTGCCGTTGGCTTTTCTCACAGGCTTAACAGTCACATAGCCTGACATAGAGTCCACAAGCACCAACAGATACTTTCTCCTTTCTTACCAGTCACCCCCATGGACCTGGCAACATCCATGCATACTGATCCCCATGGAACAGTACTCTTTATGGTGAAACCATCCACCCTTTGTCCTCGTCGTCCTGCATTGTATCGACCACTACCTCACAGTCTTTGAGGACTCGGCAGACTTGGTTTCTCGGAATCCAAGTTGCAGCTTCTCCAGCTCCTTCCGTGTGGGAATGGTGCCTGCATGGCCAAGCGCTTCATGTACGGCCAGCACCACTTCTTTCACGGACTCTTTTGGAACTACCCTTCCCTTGGGTGTCTGTTCCCACTTCTCGATCCCGACAATGACGACTTTTCTCAGCTGCACATAGCGGTCCACTTCTTGTTCCCGCTCCAATGTGCTCCTTCTTTCACATGGGCCTTCTGATGTACCACATCTAAGTCCATTGTTAGCCTCAACTCAGCTATTTTCCTCCACAAATCCATATGAGCTACAGGCTTCCCTTTAGCTCCCTCGAATCCATTTTCTTCCCAAATGGATAAGTCCTCTTTCAGGGCTTGTGCGCAGTAATGACTGACTGTAACCACTTTAGCCTTTTTACTTTCCTCTTGTTTAACTCCAAGAGTCCTTCCAGTATGCTGTAACTTCTTCAGCTTGGGCACTCCCTGGCGTTTGACCTTTTCGACGATATTTCTCCTTATCTTGATACTTCAGAATATAGCCCCAATAAGCTATATTGTCTGTACCCTTCTTTGATCCATCAGTGTACATAGTCCAGTCGTAGGGCTCCATAGGGAGTTGCCTCTCCTTCGGTAACTTTCTTGTCGCCGACTGTTTTGGCCCAATTTCCAGCTCAGGGTCTAGCAGAATGTCCTCCCACCTTCCCCATCTGGCATTTGTGGCTTTAGTACTCTCAATAGTTCCTTTCCTTAGGAACCGGTGGACTTGGCTTTGAGTGATAACTTTTATTCCCTGTCCTTGTTCAAGTTCTTTCAATGCACTCCAATATCTAGCCAGGACTGCCAGTTCTTTTTCTTCCGGTGGATATTTTCTCTCAATCGAAGACAGAGTATAGCTCCACAATGTTACCATACCCCCTCCTTCATTGCTCACTTTACCACCGAATCCTCTTCTTCACAGCTTATTTCAGCTAGCAGACGAGTAGTCAGACTACGCGGCTTCAGCCTAACTGCGTCTTGAGTGGCTTTCTTTAGCTTTTCCAAGCAATCCTGATCTGTAGCTGTCCAAATCCATTGCTTTTGCTCTTGTCCATTAGGTTTCTTCTTGAGACGAGCGTAAAGGGGCTTTGCGTATCTCTGATAGTGTGGAACGTGATATCTCACATAGTTACACAATCCCAATATTTTCTGTAGGTCATTCTCAGATTGCGGTGGTTTAATCTGACTCAATTTTTCTTGGTATACTTCTGAGAGTCCCAGGTCTGATGATACCTGGAATCCCAAATAGTTAACCTTGAATTGTCCAAACTGACATTTCTTCAGGTTGAGTTTTAATCCAGCTTCCGTGAGCTTCTGTATCACCTTTTGCAGCCGCATTAGGTGTTCATTTTCATCATCATCTGCGAGAAACACATCATCGATGTAGACTGTTACCCCAGATCTTTTAATATTTCCATTACTGCTGCTTGGAAACATTTGGTGAAATTCTGTATCCCTGCGGGAGTCGTTTCCACACATAACTTTTCCCCTTATGTGTGAATGCTGTTTTCCCTTGTGACTGTTTTGCTAATCGCAGGGAAAAAATCCATTTGCCAGATCAATGCATGATTTATATTTCTTAATTTGGAGCGTTTTCAGTGCTCCTTGGGGATTTATCAAACTCGCTCTATTGGCTATTGTTCGTCGATTGAGAGCCTTGAAGTTGATTACTGGTCTCCAGCCTCCTCCTGCCGACTCTGGCTTCTTAACTGCTTGGATGGGGCTGTTAGTGATCGGATTAAATTCCACTCGAATGATCCCCAAAGCTTCCAATTCTTTCACTATTTTATCCATTTCCTCAACCGCTCCAGGGTTCAAGGGATATTGTCGCACCGGTGGATGTACTCCTCCTTCGATGACATGAATGTGTTTAGCCCCCAAATCTCCACAATCATTTTTAAGTCGTGCTACTTTAGCTTTGGAGATAATTTCCCTCAATTTTTCTTTCCCTGCTTCAGAGAAATCACTTTCTTCAGTCTTTTCTTCTGTGACAGCCGGTACGTCCACTTCTTTGTACCAGCTTACCGGACTCTTTCCAATTGGAGTCATATCCATTCGTACAACTCTTGCTTGTAATTTTTTCACTCGTCGTCTTATTAGAGTTCGAAGTCTTTTGGGCTGATGCAATTCTCTCAAATCCTTAACTGTTATCAAATTAAAGGGGCCTTTTATCCAAACTATCCCTTTCCATATTCCAAATGGTCTTCTCTTCGTTTCCGCATTTGCATACTGGATCAATAGGTATCCTATGGTCTCGAGGTTTCTGCGGGTCATGGACACCTCTGCTCCCGAGTCCACCAGGTACGGTTCTCCATTCCATCAGTGTAGATATCGTCCCCTTCCCAGTAGGCATGGTCTAGCGTGACACGCGCCTCCGAAGCCATTACTTCTTTTGCCCTCCAGCCGCCGCTGTAGCTTGCCGGACTTCCTGGAGGGCTTTCCTTTGTTCTGGAGTTAATTTGTCGTACTCCTCTTTAGGGAGATAGCCACCACTACGAGGTGCAGGTGTAGTTCGCGATTGTGGTGGTGGAGGTGGTGGACCTCTCGGCCGAGAGCTCCATTGTCCAGCTGGAGGCCTTTGATTATTCCTCTGTGGTGTTTGATGTGACTGAGGAGGTGGTGGTTTAGGCACTGAATTTCTTTTCTCCACTCCCACCGGTTTTTGTCCTGATCTCGGTGTGCTCTCCTTCTTCCTCTTTTCTTCATAGAACTGCTGATCCAGATCCCAGCTCTTTACCACCGCGTCCATTTGTGGGACTGTAGTGCCGTCTATGGGCATCTTCACAAAGGTTATCTCCCCTCTTCTTCCTTTAGTGACCTCCAGTGCCCTAACATAGCGTTGTGGCAAAATTGTCTGTTTCAGCCCATGCCAAACTTGCACCAATGTTTGACCTTTGTCTAGCCCAGCTTTAGCTCGAGCAATATGGGAATCTTCATCGTTGGGATCTTCCAACAATAACCTGGCATAATGGTTTTGTGCTGGTTCACCCCGACTGATGGGTTGACTGGTAACTTGGGCTAGCCACATAGATTTACCCTCTTCACTGTTCGAAGCTCTGTCAATAAGGGGCCACACTTCTTTCAAATAGTCCTTTAGGTCTTCATTTGGTTCTTTCTCTCTCACCAGCATCTTTAATTTCTTGAATTCACGGAATTCCCTGCCGTCTGCTTGAATTTCAGCTTGAATTGCTGGCAGACTTTGCTCTCTAGATCCAGCAGGAAAGTTCTGATTTGGGAGGCTCGCTTGTAATCCTGACGATGGTGGAATTGTTTCTCCCTCATCAGCCATATTTTCTTCATTGGTTTCTCTCAACACTTGCCGTGACCAGCGTAAAGCTGCTTTTTTTAGTTTTCTCAGCATCACATCATGGGCCATGCCTAAATAGGCGACTCTGAAGTTATTTGTTAACTCTTTACAGGCCGTTAGTGTAGGATAGAAGGGCCACATTAGTATATTAGCCCACTCTCCAACAGTAGCTGTTACCTCGAGAGTTTTCTTTTCATTTTGTCGCTCAATCCACTCTTCTCGGATGTCATACCCGGTTTGTCCAACTTCTGGAGCATAAGTTTGTCGCTTATCTCGGGTCTCCACTGGGTTGACCCTGACATCTCTTGCAATTCTCTCTGAGGCCACACGCACATTAACCCCCAACTTCTTTCTTTCATCCTCTGTAGCGTCCAGTTCGTAGTTCTGGGCGTGAGACTTCTCTTTCCCCTACCACAGATAGCGGTTCATCCTCTTCTGAGTCTTGTGGATTGATCTCCTCTTCAGACTCTCTTTCCTGGTCCTCATCCATATCAGATTCATGGGAGGCGTGGGTCTTGTGGTTGTGGGTCCCCGTTTTGTTCTGACTTTTGGGGTGACCGGTTGCTTCGGTATTTCCGACAGGTAGAGGAATGAATATAGGATCCTCTTCTCCATTATCCGGTGGAGGAGCCTGGAAAGTCTCTCTCATCCGTGATTGGGAGCCTGTCGGGTGTATGATAGTCTGGAGCCCACTTGCAACTTGTTTTAATGTTGGTCGTGGGGTTTTAATCCTTAATTGCTGCACTCCCACAGCATGTACTGATCTTTTCTCATTTGTCGCCATGGGAATGGGCTGCATCACTAACGGGGGACTATTTGCCACTCCACTTGCTCCAACAGCACCCTTCTTTGGACCTGCTCTATTTGGTCCTAGGTTCACCGCTTCAAGTGCCCTTCTCACTCGATCTTGCTCCTGCTCATTGCTAGTGACCACCACTATTTCTCTCATTGATCCCCATACTCCTGGGTACGCATGTGTAGGTTCACGGCTGCCATGGCAACCTTTTCTGCCTCTTCCCATGTCATATGTCCAGATCGTAATCCGTCCACACATATTACCACCCGCCGATGCTGGCGTTCTTTGGCCAAATCAATAGCTGTTCCCAGAGTTTTCAACATTTTCTCTGTGTATTCGATTGAATTTTCTCTCCCTGGGTAGCTTTCAAAGGGCACATGTATGAGTGCATGATAATCCATTCGTGGTGCGCTTATTATCACCATCGATTTTCCATCCAGACTTCTCCCCTTTATGTTCTTAAGCTCCTCTTGGTATTCTTTGCCTGCCCGCTCCTTGAGCTTTGCTCGGAATTTTCGGTTGGCAATTTTCAGTCTGTGATTTGTGAAGACAATGAGACTATCTCCATCTATATCCCAAGGACTGCCAAAATAATGATATGCCCGTCTTCCATCTTGGGTCACCATTTTTTTGGTTCCTTCGGGCATAGGGTTCAAGGCCTCCATGTAGTCAGATTCAGTGTATACATGGTGGGTTTTTGCTTTAGATTTTGTAAAGATTTCCTGCGAACGCCCTTCCTCTTTAATATGATGACTCGGTCCGGCAACACATTCTTCAGCCTTAAGCTGTCCCAAGCTTCTGGGCCCACATTCCGGCGATTGATGGAATATCTGTCCAGATACTCCCTGAAGGCTTCTTCGTCTTTTATCCTGTTCAATCAGGCATTCTGTCTGTTTTTTAACTGTTGAGGTTGTTCCTCTCACACTTCCTAAGGGCAAATTTTGCCACACTGGGTCAAAGCTTGTGTGGAGCTGGTCCGGGCTTTTATATTCTTGACCATTTCCCCCAGAATTAGGACCTCCCGGGGATGTCAGTTCATCTCCACTTCCCTCTGGCTTGTTTTCCTCATCACTTTGTTCGGGTTCGGCCTGGAAATCTATCTTGCCCTCGTCTTCATTGTCGAGGATCTGACTTCCACTCATATCTTCCATTATAGGATATTGTTCCTTAAGCATTCTTCCTAACCCCTTTAGCCATTCTGCCATGGACTTAAACTCAGCATATACGGACGCTGATTTTGCTTTAACATCAACCAGGACCGTCTCTACTGCCAACAATCCAGCTGTCATTTTTACTACGGAGTCATAACTTTTCTCAGGACTTATTAAGGTGGTGATTTGTCCTCTTTTCCACTCTTCTCCGAGAAGTTTGCACCACCATTCAAGCCACTCTCTGGTCCCCGTCTTGTCCTTTGGGACTGGTGGGCTCTCCAAAACGGCCAGGATCTGCCCCTCCTTATGCTTTCCTGGATAATATATCCCTAATGTATGTATAGTTCCTGCCATAGCTTCTTTGAAACTTTCTTCATCAGTTTCTACACTTTGATCTCTAACATATTTTTGAACTGTTTCTGCCCAAGAATCATATCCTCGTCCATACAATACCACTCTGTGTGGCCGAATATCCACCTCTTTTCCCTCGTCATGTTCGGATTCAGGGGTTGCTACGGGTCCTGACTCTTCTTCAGCCATGTTTTCACTGCTTCTTTTTAACACTAACCTTACTGTTTCGTAATGATTATCCTCTCTTTATTTTCTCGGTTGCTGAGATTGTCGATTCCACCACTGTCGTCTCCTTGACTTCAGCTATGGTCCTTGTCGTCTCGAGTCGTCTGCCTCTCAAAGCCTCTTAGTGCTTCGAGTCAGGGATGAGTGACAGACTACTTGGCTATTCAGCGCTAATTCCAGAGGTTAACTCCAAATCAGCTGATCCTTTTCCCGCTTCTCCCCTCAGGAACCTCACGGGTTGATGATCCTATTCTCTCTTGTAGATCACCATTTTGCATGGTATACTCTCATACCTGCTCTCTTGACGATCCGATCCAGCAGGCTCCCTCGCCTGCTTCCCTTCCTCGTCGTTTTGTGACGATCCAGGCTATCTCCGTCTGCTTCTCGTCCCAGTCCAGACGATCCAGCAGTGACACGTCTGCTTCTCGTCCTTGATCCCAGCTCCCTGGGATACTCGCTCCTGTTGTCTTTACTTCGTCCTTCTGGTGGTCGCCTCCAAATTTTCACACCTCTGGAAAACAGATATGTTTCAAGCCGTTACTGGACCTATACAGGCCATCAGCCGACACTCCACAACACTGTCTCCTTTGGTGATCTACTCAGAGGCTTTCCACCTACCCAATGGCAAAGACTCTCCTTTGGCCAGGATTCTTCCTCGGACCCGACTACACTTCGTCAGGTCCCTGTTCGGGCACCACGTGTCAGATCCCGTTATTTTTTTTAGATACACGGCACACGCTCACCCTCCGATGAGTGTGTTTGTGTACTAAACCAGCTCTCCGTCTCGGGGTCCGACCTTCGTGTCTCCACGGGTATTACCCGGCAGGGCTGCACAAAGGCTGTTCAAGCTGGTGGTGAGGAGATTCGTCTAGCCGCTCACTGCCTCCATCCGGACGTCCACCCCGCTGACGCTGATCTCGCACCCCGGTCGAATAGCCTTCTCTGGAACCAGGATACGAACCGGCCACGCCCGTTAACGGCAGCTCTCCTCTTATGGATCAGGGCTCTTTTAATGTTGCTAGATTTTGAATTTAGTGACTCGTACAGCGAGTCCCCAGGATGCGTTAATTTCATTAAAAACCAGACTAACCTTTTAGAGCACTTTTTGATGTTGTACACCCAATAAACTTTAACTTTTACACCTTAAGAAGCATCAATAAATCCAATGTCCGAGCCTTAACACTTTAACTGCATGCTTGGAAATTTATTGCAGGTTTTGCAAGTGCCGACAACATAATCAAAATAGGTTATATGATGATAATTCACAACAGTAATTCAAGTATAATTAGAATAATGATTGGCAGAGATTTTTGTTTTTAATTCAATAATACTGTCTGATCTTACTTTGACTGGACTGGATTGACTTCTTAACAATTTTTCTAGGAGTGAGGGAAGGAGGTTTTTGAGGTTAAAGTCCCCAGCTTGATGAACTTGATTTCCTCTTCATCAGCTATTAGTCGTTAGCTGACCACGATCCTTGTGTGATGTTGTAATCCTTCAGGAAATTAATCCAACTAAGAGTTTATTCCTTCTTCAATCAACCAAAAGTTGATCTAATCCATTCTGGTATGCTGTGATGTTCCTTGAGAGAGAAAACGTTGAACCTTCCCCACTCAGACTTAAGGCCAGTGATTATTCTCCAAAGCTCTGCTACTCCGTGACTGGATGGCCTGAGTGGGAGTTGAAAACTCTCTCAAATGATCTCTTATGGCTCCAATCCTCTCACTCCACGATTCCAATTGCTCTCACAAGATGGTCAAGTCTTGTGATCTCCTCGTAGCAGGGGAGAAGTGACAACAGCACCTCTCCCTGGAAGAATAACCCCGTTTCCTGGTGTTTCACAGTTTATATATGTGCTGGACTCTTGTTGTATTTAGATGAGCTTGATTACCATGGGGACGCTGGTGACTCAACACCTCCTCCCTTCTCCTTCCCTTACTGGAAGCCATCTGCGGCCCTTTGCCAGTAACTTATTTCTCAAGTTCCTCTTTTCTGTTAACACTTCAGCTTTTCTGAGAATTCATTTTTCTAAATCATTTCTTTAGAATCACATCAATCATATTCAATCATTTCATTACAACTCTCTTTCACATAAAAACAATTCATATGATCATATACAAACATTTTCATTCCTTATTATTCATTTTCATATTTTACCACATCTTAATCATTTGATCAGTTATCATCAGCTTTTCTTGCCTTGTTGCAACATTACTTCACTTCCTTTTTCTCTCTGACTGCACTCTTTATGAAAAACAACTTCTTCACTTCCTTTTTTCTCTAACTCTGCACTCTTTATGAAAAACAACTCATATAATCATTCATTTCACTTATTTGTAACATACTTTTTCCAATCAACTCTTAATTTTTAACACATTAATACTTCATTTGATCATACTTGTCATTTTAGAATCATCTTTAGACATATTCCATCATCTTCACCACTGAGTTCATTCCATGGGCCTCCCCATCTGCAATGGAAAAGTCCGGTACGACCTCACTTACTCCGGGAAAGTACCAAACACTGTCTAGTTTAATCCAACAGCATGTATATTAATCCAATGGCACGTACTATATTCCAAGATGAAAACAAGCTGAAAGCAAGCTTAAAGTCATCTTTCCTGACAGTGGGTAACACACAAAAATACATTAATTGAGTACAGAATAGATTTTGCTTGTTCAGGGGAATATGCATGCAGAGGAATCAGTATCTCATGTCAATGAATGAGTCAAGTAATGTATTATAATAGCCAAGTGGTCTCTGTGTGTGTGTATGCGTGCCTGTGTATAACTTCGATCACAGAGAAACTGGGGAGAGCTGACATTTGGCGTTTGGTATGCCTATTTTTTTTTTTAATCAAGGATGAACGCTGTGAAAACGGAAGTTGATAGGAGTAATATTTTTGGAGAAATTAACGATATTAGCTAACAACAGCGAACAGTGGACATTGTGCTGCAGTGCACTATGGGAGTTTGGTGTTTTAAATGTTGTTATTGTGGTTCATGTTAGTGTTATTGATTTATTGTGTTTATGTAGTTCAGTTGGCTTAGTCAATTTAGTTAAGTGTCATGTTGCCATTACCATGAGTGAGAAGTGTAGTGCATTTGATGTCTTCCACCACTGTCTGTTTGTGGGTGTGTAAAAATAAAACAGGGATGAGAATCACCTGCTGATCTGCGGTTTCCTGACTTTTGGGGTTATTTTGGCACCTGTCGATATCATTTCAAATCTGGTGAGAAAAAAAATTGAGGTGAGATGTGATGTGTTTGTGACGGTTCTCACATTAGTCAACTGATAGAAACTGGACTTCCTGTTAGATGCCCCACCACTTTCAAATTGGTACCATGATAATATGATATGTCAACTTCTCAATCAACCCATTCCTCATCCTCCACATACTTCCTCTCCAGGTTTTGAGTTCTTTGAAGCCAGTGCAAAGGACAACATCAATGTTAAGCAGACCTTCGAGCGCCTGGTTGACATCATCTGTGAAAAGATGTCAGAGAGCCTGGACGCTGGGGATCCTGCTGTTACAGGAGCCAAACAGGGGCCCCAGCTGACAGAGCAGCCAGCTCCACCTCACCAGGACTGTGCATGCTAAAGTTGACTACTGCCCCGTCTCCCTTTTCCTTCCCTGTCCACATCATGTCAGTGGAAACCCAGGATCTCTGGTCCATATTCCCCAATTTCACTTTCCTGCTTTCTTTAGTCACATTGTAAGCATCATTGGCTGATGGTTGCAAGAACAATGTTGAAAAGCATCTGAAATGTGTCTGTAATGTGTTTGCTTATGATTTCTCCATGTAAATTAACTAAAGGGTTTCAGCTGTTAGGAACGTGATGGTTTGATGTCGAAGGCAGTTGCATTACCCTAGTGTGTCTCAGATGCTTTTGAACCAAACTGACATCTTCCTTTGTTTCTCCGTTCATCAGTGTGGTCTTACCAGAAGGATTTGATGTGCCATTTAAATCCTTCTCATGTTTACAATACTTTGTTTCATCTCAGCCAGTCCAGTATCTTTAAGATGTCAACTTTGGTTTTTGTGTCCAAGCAGACCACAGTGTGGTTATCCACCCGTTCGTTACCGTCAGGCGGTCCAGCTGAAATCTGTTACAGAGTGATGCTACAGTGCTGTGACAATGTTTGTGACCTACTGAGCTTTTGCACATTTTATTATTTCATACAGAAAAAAACCCCCAATTCAGATCTAGTAACTAGTTTCCCATGCATCTTGTGGCAAACTGCAGCTAAAATTTCATGGCTTCATCTAAAAGAAAATACTTCTTTGTTCTACTAAATCATGACTTTTACAGCCAGTTTTCATTAGACAAACTGGGGGATGTGATACATGAACATTTCCCAGTTACATGCCTTGGGCATCATTTACATCATTAATAAATACAGATGGTATGGTACTCTGTGGTAGTAGAGCAGGCATTTCTTAAAACTGACAAGAAAGAGACAAGTGAGGGAAGCCACCAAGACATGCATGATAACTCTGAAGGAGTTATAGGCTTCTGTAGCTGAGATTGGAGACACTGGGCCTCTGATATGTGGAATGAAAACCGGCTGTAAGCTCGACTTTTTCACAGCACTGTGAAAAAGATTCTGGATACTTACATAATCAAAATGACATGAATTTCCTGTATCACATATATGTAAACCAGGATGTGAGATACTAGTAACTGTTTTTTTAAGGGACTTATTTTCCGTTTCTCATTTGAACTTTTTCTGGTTTTGAATTATTTATTGGCATTTTTGTGTACTGTCACCTGGCCTTTTTAATTAATTTTCACATACAAAACACAGCTAGGATAATATAGGCACATTTATTTGATTCTATTTATTTCACATGTATGTAAATGTGCAATATATAATATCTACATGTATGCATTTCTGGTAATTAATTTTTAAAAAGTATGAAACAATATCAGATATATGAGGTATGTGTTGTAGAGTCTTTGGATGATGTGTAGAACAATGTTTGAACTTGTGGAAACTCCTATGGCATTTTCACTGTTGTTTTGGTCTCACTCTGCAGATATCATTCTGAAATTATAGCATGCTCAGAAAAAAACACAAAGGCAATGGCACTTTAAACTAAACTAAACTAAAATGATGATTGATGATGACGTCTGCATGAGTGCTGTTAGCTGGTGTCACTGAAAACACCAAAGAGCATTTGTGCACCATGTTTGTTGCCCCCCAAGTACGCTGTGGCTCCCACTCTATCTATGACTTTCACGCAAATACAATCAAATCCAAACATATGCTGTCTTTTTTTCCTCAAGAGATGATCTTTTGCCTTTTTTCTAATGTGTGACTTTATAGTACTGAGTTCAAGCCGTTGACTTCGAGTAATCCATTGATTTTTCTCTGCAGCATGATGGAATGGGTTTGGATGAGGGACATGTCACATCTAACAGTGTTGATTTTCAGGTTAAACATTTGGGCATTTTTTTTTACTGTATTTGACAGTTTTGACAGTACAGCGTGAGAATGAAGCATGAAGAGTTAGAGGGATGATACCAAACAAATTGGATCCAAACTGGGATAATAAACATGTTGGTGTAATGCAGCAGTTCCCAAATGAGGAAAGACCACCCTGGCGGGGCGGGCAGGAGAGAAAATTATGAGATTTACTGGAAAAAGTACAGTAGACATCAGTGTTCTTTTGCTGCACGGCATCTAATGTTAAGATAAAATTATGTTTATTTCACAAAATTAAGAGATTTTTTGACAATGAAGTCTAAAACAACTGTTGCTTGTCCAGCAGACATATTAATTGTGCCACTCTCCAAAATTCAAGATTGTCTGTTGCTTGCTTCTGTGTGTACTCCAGTTTAACAATGTTTAACAGTGCGTCATCTCACTCTGAAAAATGAAATGTTATTAACCTAATCTGGTTATGTCAGCCGGTTCCACAAAACTTGGTTATTTAAATGGGAAAAGCAAATTTTTATGAGAAGTAAATACAGTTCATTTATAGAGTGCATCAGCATGAAAAGAACTGTGGATTTAATATTGCTCTTACGTTATTTCAATAAAATGATTCCAGATTGGCCATTTTTGCCATGGTTTTTCCAAAATTACTTCACTGTTTTCATGATGGATGCGATCAGTTTTTGTGAACCACGGCTTTGATGACTAGTCTTATGTGATAAAAGCTCATAGACAGCAGCTGTGAATGTTTAAAATCCGGTATGCACAGGAGGTTAAATCAGTGGATTGTTGTGGTAATGTTCTATAACCCAAAATGAGAAAATGGAAATTAATAAAAAATAAAAAATCTTGGGTTCATACTATCTGCAATGAATAGAAGTCAATGTAAATGTAAGGATCACTGTGGGGAGGGGGGTTCCAACTTTCTTACCTTTCCTGATTTGGGGATATAATTCAGATGGGCAGAAATGACTAGATGACAGCTTGAATCTGATTTATGTCCTGATTATTTATTTATTTTTTATCTTGTTTGTAATCCAGCAAAGAAGACAATATGTGTCAGATTTAGTATCACTATTACAGAACGGCTATATTAGATGCTATCCGTGGTGCTGACCGGTTGCTGACGCTGTCGGCATCTTGAAGTAATATGGTGCATTGAATGTATGTGTCATGTATATATTTAACAGAACAAAAATGACAAAGTGTAAATGACAACAGTAGAGATTCATTTAGAAGTCCCAGAATTAATCATAAAATGTTGCATGCAGGCCCCTACCTGTCAGGTGGGTGGGGTACTCACCACCACTTTTGAATATACAGTAGTGTTCAGAATAATAGTAGTGCTATGTGACTAAAAAGATTAATCCAGGTTTTGAGTATATTTCTTATTGTTACATGGGAAACAAGATATCAGATTCAGTAGATTCTCACAAATCCAACAAGACCAAGCATTCATGATATGCACACTCTTAAGGCTATGACATTGGGTTATTAGTAAAAAAAAAAAAGTAGAAAAGGGGGTGTTCACAATAATAGTAGCATCTGCTGTTGACGCTACAAACTCAAAACTATTATGTTCAAACTGCTTTTTTAGCAATCCTGTGAATCACTAAACTAGTATTTAGCTGTATAACCACAGTTTTTCATGATTTCTTCACATCTGCGAGGCACTAATTTTGTTGGTTTGGAACCAAGATTTTGCTTGTTTACTAGTGTGCTTGGGGTCATTGTCATATTGAAACACCCATTTCAAGGGCATGTCCTCTTCAGCATAAGGCAACATGACCTCTTCAAGTATTCTGACATCCAAACTGATCCATGATACCTGGTATGCGATATATAGGCCCAACACCATAGTAGGAGAAACATGCCCATATCATGATGCTTGTACCACCATGCTTCACTGTCTTCACTGTGAACTGTGGCTTGAATTCAGAGTTTGGGGGTCATCTCACAAACTGTCTGCGGCCCTTGGACCCAAAAAGAACAGTTTTCCTCTCATCAGTCCACAAAATATTCCTCCATTTCTCTTTAGGCCAGTTGATGTGTTCTTTGGCAAATTGTAACCTCTTCTGCACGTCTTTTATTTAACAGAGGGACTTTGCTAGGGATTCTTGCAAATAAATTAGCTTCACACAGGCGTCTTCTAACTGTCACAGCACTTACAGGTAACTCCAGACTGTCTTTGATCATCCTGGAGCTGATCAATGGGTGAGCCTTTGCTATTCTGGTTATGCTATTCTGGTTATTCTTCTAATCCATTTTGATGGTTTTCTGTTTTCTTCCACATGTTTTTTTTTTTGTCCATTTTAAAGCATTGGAGATCATTGTAGATGAACAGCCTATAATTTTTTGCACCTGCGTATAAGTTTTCCCCTCTCCAATCAACTTTTTAATCAAACTACGCTGTTCTTCTGAACAATGTCTTGAACGTCCCATTTTCCTCAGGCTTTCAAAGAGAAAAGCATGTTCAACAGGTGCTGGCTTCATCCTTAAATAGGGAACACCTAATTCACACCTGTTTGTTTCACAAAGTTGACGAACTCACTGACTGAATGCCACACTACTATTATTGTGAATACTCCCTTTTCTACTTTTTTTTCCAATAGCCAATTTCATAGCCTTAAGAGTGTGCATATCATGAATGCTTGGTCTTGTTGGATTTGTGAGAATCTACTGAATCTACTGGTACCTTGTTTCCCATGTAACAATAAGAAATATACTTAAAACCTGGATTAATCTTTTTAGTCACATAGCACTATTATTCTGAACACTACTGTAGCTTTGCATGCTAAAATCCTACTGGAACAAATAGTATTACCTAAACAGTTTTACTCAGGAATTCCACATCTTTATATCAATCAATCAATCAATTATATATATATATATATATATATATATATATATATATATATATATATATATATAAGGGATGGGGGATTTTTGTCAGTCCAACAGCAATATGCAGAGATGTGTGCAGTATCAGAAGGTTGCAGGCCTCACTCCAGCAATTTTTTCCCCAGGATTTCAAATAAATACTGGCTCAATCTTGAAGATCCTGATATTGTTCCTGAAGAACCACGTTTTTTTGCTGAACGACAAAACTCATTGTTAAGAACAATTCACATTTTATTTTCAGTCATAAATTATGTTGATATCACTGAGATTTGATTTTGATTTGATCATTTATTTAGTCCCCATGGGGGCAATTCAGGTGCAGTCAGCAGTAAAAATTACATTCATAAAACCACATCATACAAATTCATAAAAACATAAAAACAGCAGAATAAATATAAAACAAGAGCCCAGAAATAAGGTGCGAGTCAGTATAGACTTAAGTGCAACAGTGAGTCCTTAGGTGTTATTTAGAAGAGCAATGGCTGTGGGAATAAAAGAGTTTTTTAGTCTGTTGGTTCTGCATCTGGGCATTACCAGGTGTCTGCCCGAAGGCAGAAACTTAAATTGTGGGTGCAGAGGGTGTGCAGAATCGGCCATAATTTTCTTGGCTTTTGACACAGCCCTTGTTTTAAAAAGGTCCATAATGTCTGTGCACTGAGTTCCCACAATTTTACCACATTCCTTGACAATATTACAAAGACGATTGCGATTCTTAAGGTTCAATAGGTTAAGCCAACACAGGAAGGAAAAGGTTAACACAGACTCCACAAAGCAACTGTAGAACATTTTCATGAAGACACCATCTACATTATAATTCCTAAGTTCTCGCAGAAAGTGCATTCTCTGATGAGCCTTACTGCACACTGCATTAACCTGCAATTCTAAAGATAATTTATTGTCAATTTGGGTGCCCAGATACTTATAATTCTCAACAATATCTATGGGCTTCCCATCATGGACATATGATTCAGAACAGGTGGTGTTTTCCTGAAATCAATGTGCATTTCTTTGGTTTTATCCACATTTATATGTATAAAAGATGAATGGCACCACTCTAAAAAGTCCAGCAAGACCAAACTATGGTCTGTGGAGTCATCACCGTGCAAAAGGGACAGGATGACTGAATCATCTGCATATTTTATGATGTGATGATTATCATGTTGGCTTTGACAGAGATTAGTATAAAAAGCAAACAACAAAGGGGATAAAATGCAGCCCTGAGGGACTCCAGTGGATGATACAACAGCATCGGAGAGAGTTTCATTAACTCTGACTCTGTTTGTTAAAAAGTCAGTAATCCATAAGATTAGGCCAACAGCAATATTCATGTCTCTTAATCGCTCTGCCAATACATATGGTTGTATGCAGTTAAAAGCAGAGGAGAAATCAATAAACAATATCCAAATAAAGGTATTTGTACCTTCAAGATGCTGCAAAGCCAGATTGAGTAAAGTGGAGATCGCATCATCCACGCCCCTTCCAGATCTGTATGCGAACTGGAGTGGGTCTAACACTCCCTGTGTTTGTCTTAAAAGCTCCTCTTTAACAATTTTCTTAAAAGTCTTCATAACAAGAGATGTTAGTGCTATAGGCTTGTAGTCGTTTAGTTCTTTAGGTGACTTATTTTTTGGTATTGGAACAATTGTTGAGGATTTCCAAAGGGAGGGTACTCTACGAAGTTCCATTGAACAAGAAAAGATGTGGCAGAATATATCAGCCAATTGCTCTGCACAGTTTTTTAGTACCCTTCCCCCAATACCATCAGGCCTGAACTTGTCCTTTCCTTAACACTTTTAAGGTGCTTAAGGACCACACCTCTATCAATGGGTAAGTTAATGTTGCTGGGCTCATCATTCTGAAGGACACACAATTGTGATTAAAATTCAGGACATTAAATCGGTTATAAAAAGTATTCAATTCATTTGCAAAGACCACATCTGAAGGAAACAGGTTAGTGCTCAGAACACCAGAGCTTGATTTTGATTCCATACCTAACATAGATTTCATTCCCTTCCAAGATGAACGAAGATTTCCTGAGGTAAAAAGGCTTTGCACTTTGTTCTTATGGTCATTTCTAGCTCTTTTAATATTTCTTTTGACCTCTTTCTGCAATATGTGATACATAGACATATCCCCTCCTTCAAAGCATTTATTTATCTGTATTATTGAGTCTCTAACATCTTTAGAGAACCAAATTTGTTGTTTGAGAAGGAACGAAATGATCTGCGAGGGATAGTTATGTTTTCACAAAATGAGATGTAGGCAGACACTGTTTCTGTAAGTTCATCAAGATTTTGCAGTTGTCTTTAAAAACATCCCAATCTGTGCAATCAAGGCACTCCTGAGGCACTGAATGGAATCTGCGTTCCACACAGGCGCTGTGCGTCTCTCTGCTTTGACTCTCTTAAAGAGAGGTTGGTAATAGGGCACAAGTGAATGACGTTATGGCCGGACGACCCTAGTGGCGCTCTGCGGAAGGATCTATATGCGCCTTTGATTGACCCAAAACACAGATCGAGGCATTTTGTGCGTCGTGTGGGGCAAGTTACATATTGTTCAAACCCTGGAAGTGATTTACTAGGGTTACAATTGTTAAAATCTCCCATGATTAAATTAGGGCATCTGGGGAGATACCTGGAATTTGCGCACAGTGCGTGTAATCATCCGCGCAGCTACGTCAGCATTCGCCTTTGGATGAATGTAAACAACAGTCACAAACAGCTGAGGGAATTCCCTCGGGAGGTGGAACGGGCGCAAAGACACTGACAGGAGTTCGATGTCCTCCGTGCACACAGACTCCCTCACAATTCCGGTCTTGGACCAATTTTGATTCACGTACAGGCATACTCCACCCCGAGTGACTTACAGGTCACTTGGTAGTCCCGATCGAGTCTGAGTGGCTGTCCAAACTCAGCTAAGTCCAGCTCCGAATTTACATCCTGGTTCTTTAGCCACGTTTCCGTGAGCGCGATGAGGCAAGAGTTTTTTATTCCTCCAAGAAGTGCACATTGGCTCGTAGCTCATCAATTTTACTCCGTAAGGACTGGGAATTAGCATTATCGTAGGAAGGGGAATTCGACGCATCCCCTCTCTTTTTAGCCGCTGGCGAACTCCACCACGTCTTCCCCTTTTCTTTGGAAGAAGCGTTTTATGCTGCTCAGAAGCATCTCTAACTTCTACCCTGGATCGAAGCATTTCATTCGGGAAAACCACTGATGGATTAATACATCCAGCGCCCGAGTTTTGGAGACGGAGAAGAAATTCACGGGTGTACTGGACGCTGCCGCTGTCTGCGCACAGGCCCCAGGACAGGTACACCACACAGGTAAGAATGAGCAAATATCCCAACCAGGCCATTGTGTTGCAAAATATGCACCGCAGATGATGTGATCAGCTGTCGATTATTGCAGGACAGTCAGTTTAGCACCAGAAGGAGCGATCACACCCAAAAGATAGTCCTCATACACACTACACTCAACACGCTGCTGTTGCTTGTCGCCATAACCAGTGCCCCCTGAGATATCACACGGTCAGTACGATGAAATATGCATCATTTATTTCAGTCCACATAAAACAAAGAAAATATGAGAGGCATAATGAAGGACCTGAAACCTGCCTTCAGTTTGTATCAAGCTGCCAAAACTGGAAAAAATCACCAGCATGTCCAACGGTTTTGTATGATATTACATGATTTAAATTGTCATAAACGTTTTGTAGAGAAGCATCTGAGTTTTTGCATCATCAAGATGTCCAGGATATCTAGGATCAACTGCGAGGCCTCACAGGTGGCATTCTACCAGACGGCAGCTGACAGGATGATGCAGGTGAACGCTGTCACCGGATACCACCAGCTGACCATGTGGCTGGCACTGCAGGTGTTCACCAAGCTGTTGGATGCTGAGTTGAGCAGTTCCCAGTCTGGCAATGTGGACAGCCTTCCCTCAGATAAAATAGTGTTTAGAGTAAAACAAAAATCATCAGTATTTACAGAATTGACTGAGTTAATTTTGTAAAATCAATATAAAGACAGAGTGACACAAGTGAATATATCAATGATACAAAAAGAACAAATTAAAGGGTTAGGTTCCACTTCCCTTAGCTGACTGAATAAAATTGACTTTAACTGTCTTTTAAAACTTGCCTTGTTGCTAATCGACTGCAAGATCTATATTTTATGTAAGATATACGTATTTTATCTTTTTATCTTTTTATTTTTATCTTTTTTTTATCGTATTTTATCTTTCAACCGGTTGTTTACAGGCCATCAACAGTGCAGCACCGACGATGCATTTTCATTTTGACAGCAGCGTGACTTTGTGAGTGATAATCAGGGCAGCTAAAATGTAAGGCTCAGTAAAATATTAATATTAATGGATAAAATGTTAATTTTTTAACCTGATTTGGTGATGTTTGATATGTCGATTCCCAGCAGAATATACTCGTATAAGGAGGCGCTGCAGGCTGCAGAGCAAAGACTGAGACTCTGGACATTTACAAGATGATTCAACTGATCTGAATTTGAACAAAACTGACTGAATAAAGAAGATGCTGTATTTTCCTCCATTTGTGTGTTAGAAAATGGTTCATTTTGTTAGGTTATAATTAAAGTTATTCATCAGTTACAGTAGTTGTCTGTCCTTCACTTGGAAGTGGATGTTTGTCTGATAACAGCACGTTTTAAAACCTACATGGAGTGAAATGGCTTTGTGATACTTAATTTTTTTGTTTGTTTGTTTGTTTGTTTGTTTGTTTGTTGCAGTTAAACTCCACATTTTTATTCTGAGTAATTGTTGGGGGGGGGGGGGGAATCTGTTTTGTAGGTAGTTTTTGATTTGTATAGTTGCCATGGGTGACTCGTGACGTCAGCTCTCTCCAATGTCAATTCGCACTCAGCATTGGTTCACCAACTAGTTAGTAGTTCACGCAGCTAGTTAGTAGTTCACGCAACTAGTTAGCAGTTGGATGCGCTTGGACAACACTAATAACTGGACATCTTCACCTGTTTACTGCAAAGTAAGACTTTCTACAGTTTCAGGTTTAATGACTTTTATTACTGATCATAGTCACTGGCAACCTGAGTCATACCTTTAAAAATAAATAAAAATTAAAAATCAGGTGCAGCTACGTTTTTAATGGTTTTAATTATCAGTTGCAGTTTGTGTTTCACTTGAAGGGGGATGTTGTCTGATGATCACAAGTTACCTGGAGTAAAAATAAATCAAGGCTACTTATACTCATACTTAAATCACTTTGTAAACATTTGTTTACAGTAAAATCGACAATTCTATCCTGAGTCATTGTTTAAAAATAAATGTTTTTATATATATAAATTAATAATTATAATATAGCCATTATATTAGTATAGCCATATATATATATATTATATATATATATTATAATATATATATATATATAGCCATAATTAATATTAATATAGCTATTTTTTAATTTATTTATTTTGTGTAGGGTTTGTTTGATTGTTTGTTTTGGTTGCCATGGGTGACCTGACGTAAAATGCCCCGACGTCATTTTTCACTCAGCAGCACTCAGTCACTCTGAGGATCTAACCCCTTTTCAGGAAAAAACAAAACATTCTTCATATGCATGTTCTTAATTTTTAGACAGTATGAATGTTGCCTGTACAGCGTTGTCTTAGAATAAATACAAAAGGACATTAAAGTCATGACAAAGGTTTTCAGACAGTTTCGAAAAGTCTGTAAAACATTTGGTTTGGTGCTTTGCATGAATCATCCCTGAGTCATATTTACCTGATACAACTTTAAACCTGTTTGTGTGCAGCTGCTGAGTCCAGGAGACACGTGGACACTTATTTTGTCAGTGTCTCGTTATGTTGCCACCTTTAATTGAATTATTATTGTGTTTGATGGATCAGATTTCTGCAGATCTGTAGTTAGTAGCAGTGAGACAGACACACGTCACTGTCTCACAAAGTCTGGACTTTAGCTGAAGACTGTTTCTCTTTTTCTCTCTGCAGATAAACCTCAGACTCCTCGCAGGCTGTCCAACCCCAATGGACAGAATGTCGGTGTCATCATGACGAGGGACATCAGGATGGTCCCGTCAGAACGCAGGTCCTCACGCCTGCCTTCAGCACAGTGAGTGAATGATGTGATTTCGAGTTGGACTTACACACTTGTATTGGTTCCTTGTGTCTTTTTTATGACTAGAGGACTTATTGTGGGCAAGAAGACAATAAGAGCTACGGCGGTCTGAAGTTTGACTGTATTGACCATGACTTCACCCAAATGAAAGACCTCTTGCTGACCTTGCTACAAATTCATTCATTCATTCATTCAGTTTTGGCAGTTGTCTGGGTCTGGGTCATGTGTCAGCAGACTCAGCAGCTCAACCAAAACTTCCCTGTTCTGATTAACCCCCTTTGGGAGAATCCCTCTGTGTTCCCAAGCCATCTGGGAGATAAAATCCCTTCAGCGTGTCCTGGGTATTCCCTGTGTCCTCCTCCCACATGCTTGGAAGCCTTTGTGGGGGAGATGACCAGGGGGGATCCTCAGTAGATTCAGTAGATTCCTGAACCAGCTTTGTGGGCTGCTTTCAGTCTGAAAGATCCATGGCTCTACTCCAAGACTTTCTCACTGTTAAAACGTCTCACCCTGTCCCTGAGTGTAAGACTGGAATACTGTACAAAGAGACATAAAATCAGCACCTTTTATCCATGATCTTGTTCTTTCAGTCCCTACCCAAAGCTCATGACCATTTGGAGGTGCTGACTGTCATCCTAGTCGCTTCATGCCCAGTGCCCTCAAACATGCCCATCAGAGGTCTCAGTCTGACACCAACAAAAACACATCATCTGCAAAAAGCAGAGATGTGATTCTGTGGTCACCAAACTGGACACCCTCCAATCTCTGACTGAGCTTTGAAATCCTGTGCATGAAAAATCACAAACAGGATTATTGACAAGGGACAGCCCTGGGGCAGTTCAACAGCCACAATAAACAGGTCCAATGACGTGGCAGAATTGGACACAGACCCTAACTTTGGTTGCATGGAGACCCAATTGTGATTTGGAAATCAATTCCTTTACCTTGACCTTTGTCAGAAGTATTATTTCAGGGTCAGCTTTCATTGACATGCCAAGTTTGGTAGAACTCAGCAAAAGGACCTGGGAGGAGTCAGCCAATAATGACGGGAAGACATGAGCTCGGACCCAATGACGGAGGTCACGAAATGTGAACTTGCTCAATTCCAAAAACCACCTCCAAATGTGGCCCAACTTTCATGTAAATCAGACTGAGAAACTTAATTTTTTTTTTTTTACATTTGACAACAATACCCTTCACTTCATCGATTAATCTGACCTGGGCAATTCAAGAATCCACCTCCAAATGTGTGCTGTGTTTGGTGCACCAAATTTTGACCTTATCACCCCATTGACCTTGATGTTTGTCAAAACAATCCTTTAGGGGCAACTTCCGGAGCTGACTGTCATCCACAGATCAAGTTTGGATAAATGTTCAGACAATGATCCTGATATTGAGGGCAAATCAGCGTCTGTGGGGAACAAGAAGAGGGAACTCATGTCACACACAGTGAAAGTGATGGCAAAGTATCACAGACAGAATCATCTGATGAATTCTTTCTAATCCTCCTCCTCCAGCCCTCCTTCCTCCCCCTGCAGCTCTCAGCCCAGAACTGACACTGAAGCTGAAGGAACTGCTAAAGACGTTCCCTCGCGGACTGTGGGCCAAGGCACTGCCGAAGGTTTTCCAGGACAAATACAAAGTAAGTGACATTCTGAAACACTCCATCTGCTTTTATCATCTTCATCAGTCAGAGGAGCTTTGATCATAAATGATTTGACAAAACACCACATCATTAAAAACAGACTTAATGAGTGTCTGTGAGAACTCTTCTGAAAAGTTACCTGATGGACTTTTAACTGTAATTGTATCTTTTTCAGACCAGACTGCCTGAATACGTCTTGGAGAACGTGGATATCCTGACAGACGTCTGTGACATAATCTATCCACTGCCTGATGACCCAAGAAGGTCATCTTGTACAGCAGGATCCCCCCTGAAGGACGGCGATCACGGAGGGGACCTCCTTAAAACCCACATTTGAAGACATTTGTTAACATAGTAACAATGTGTAGTGTAGATTGGAGGGCGTTTCCTGGCCTGCCCCAGCTTCTAATAAAAAAAGCCAAGAAAAAACCCTGCTATGTCACTTTATTCTTTATTCAGGATCGTCACTTTTTACTCTTTCATGTTAAACTTACTCATTTTCTTAAAGAGCTGCACTACTGTAATATATTTGTTCATCTTCTCACAGCAGCATTATGTAACATCGACTTATCTTCAAACACATATTGAATTACTTCCTTGATCCTGAATATTTCTTACTTCATATAAAAAGATGATTTGGAATGTTTTTGGTCTCCATTCACTTTAAATAAATAGGAGAAGATGATTAAAATGATTCAGGTGGTAAAGTAGTACAGAACTCGGTAAAGGCCTCACAGTGATGACGATAAGTTCAGGACCACACCTACAACATCATGGTGATGAACCCTTGTTGGAGGGTCCCCCGTGTACTTTTGTTACGGGCCCCTACAGATTCAGAATTTCCACAGTTCTCCTGGTGTCTGAGTTTGCCTCTGGGCACTCCAACATCTCCACATGTGGAGTTGGTCCCTGTGCTCTGGACTATGGCTGCACACGGCTCCTCCTGGTTGGACTGTGTCAAACTGTAATAAAATGGTTAAATGCAGAGGACATATTTCATTATATGGATCCATGTACTGACACTGAAGACTTTTGTTCTGTACTACCTGTTTTGTTGACAGAAATTTTGGAGTCTCGTAAAATATCTGGACTATCCTGTCATGATTGGACGATTTGATGGCAGTTCTATGCAATTCTGTTTTTATTTATTTATTTGCCTTTGAAGAGTTGATTTTACTTATCTGGAAATTTTGACCTTTTTTATCAACATTAATTTTGGAAATGAAGCTTCACTATTTTTCCAACAGCTTGAAATCATTTCGTGGAGCAATGCTGAACAGTGTTGAGGTCATCACTCAGAAAAGTAATGCCATACGTAATGTCACTCTCTACTTCAAAAATACTTTACTTTCAGTGAAAAGTAACTCATTACTTGTTACTTTTGCATTACTCAGAAACAGCCTGTAGCCAAACCTTAAAGCTATGTGCACTGCACACATGGAACAAATTCTAATTGTTATAAATAACAAAAGATCTTAGAAACTGAAACCTGATTCCCTGTCTGTGTCTCATTTGTTGTCTGTGTCAGAGAGTTTTTGGTAATTTTGCTAACATCTAACACATGGTGTCTTATATTTCTTGATTTTGCATTAATCTTTTATGGTCTTTGGTCTCGTAACCATGCATGTCCAGTCCACTGTCATTTTCTTACATACTTGTAAGAAAACAAGGTTGGTAAGGTGCTGTGAGTTGACTAGTGCTTTCAAAGGTGTTGAAAATATTTTTGTACCAATAGAAACATGGTGTTTCATGTGGACCCACTGCAGCGCAGATAGTAATCTCGTGCACAGTGCACAATTAACCATGCACATCAGATAATTATGATTTAGTAGGTTTACAAAATCAGCTGTACTGGTCAAATGACATCTTCTGCAGTTCAAACTCTCAGCAATTGATTGACCCCAGTGCAGATTTTCCTTGCATACAGTCACTCAGCAGTGGGTTTACTGCTGAGCTTCTCCTTTCACCTCAGCAACCACATAGGTAGACCCCAGATTAAACCCCCACCTCCTGAAAACAGCCATCTACTGTATCTACCGTGCTGCAGCCAGATGATACGTGGGCATCATGTTGGCCTTTGGCACTTGCCGATGCATCAGCATGCCGGATCACGCTCAGATACGAGGTCTGTTAGAAAACTATCCGACCTTTTCATTTTTGCAAAAACCATATGGATTGAATCACGTGTGATTGCATCAGCCAAGCTTGAACCTTCGTGCGCATGCGTGAGTTTTTTCACGCCTGTCGGTTGCGTCATTCGCCTGTGAGCAGGCTTTGTGTGAGCAGTGGTCCACCCCCCTTGTCGGATTTTTATTGCAAAATTCAGATGGCTTTCAGGGACGATTTTATGGAATCACACAGATTAAGGAGTGTTACAGCCGGTTTAAAGACCGCCCACAGCGGCTGAGGGCGCTCTGAGTGGTGATCGACAGGCTGAAACGACCAGATTATTTTGGACATGCCAGAACATGTCCTGTGACGCTTCATCACGGCATTGCTTTGCGCCATGCGGCTCCGTCCCGACGCGCGAATTCCTCCGCTCCTCTTTCCATGACAAAAACTCCTGTAACAGTGGAATGTGCCATCTATTTCCAAACTAAATGCCAAACGTTGATCTGGACGTCGTCTGACTACCAGAGAAATTGCAGAAGACATGGACATCAGCACTTTTTCGGCACATTGAGAGAGACGTGCGGAGGAATTCGCACGTCGGGACAGAGCCGCATGGCGCAAAGCAACGCCGTGATGAAGCCTCACAGGACATGTTCTAGCATGTCCAGCTCATCCACAATTTCTCGGATGGTCACACGACTGAAAAGCCACCGAAAGCCATCTGAAAGCCGTTCTGTGAGACCAACACGGAGGTGCTTTTGTCCTGCGCCATTCGCGGCTCTGTGGCGCATTCCTCCGCTCCTCTTTCCATGATAAAAACTCCTCTAACAGTGGAATGTGCCGAAAAAGTGCTGATGTCCACGTCTTCTGCCATTTCTGTGGTAGTCAGACGATGTCCCGGATTAACACAGCCTTCACTTTGGAAATGATCTGGTCGTTTCAGCCTGTCGATTGCCGCTCGGAGTGCGGTGCGCCCTCAGCCGCTGTGGGCGGTCTTTAAACTGGCTGTAACACTCCTTAATCTGTGTAATCCCCATAAAATCGTCCCTGAAAGCCATCTGAATTTTCCGAATGGTGTCCACCTGGCTGTCTCTCACAGTTTCTGGAAAAATTTGATGCAGCAAAGCTCCAAATTGTTCAGACATTTTACTCGCAATAAAAATCCGACAAGGGGGGTGGACCACTGCTCACTCAAAGCCTGCTCACAGGCGAATGACGCAACCGACAGGTGTGAAAAAACTCACGCATGCGCACGAAGGTTCAAGCTTGGCTGATGCAATCACACGTGATTCAAATCCATATGGTTTTTGCAAAAAGTAAAAAGGTCGGATAGTTTTCTAACAGACCTTGTAATTGTGCCACGGGTCCATAAAGTCATAGCTGATGTTGCAAAACAATGGTGATTCAGCAGGCTGCCAAAAAACACTCCAAAACTCAATAAACTTGGATCAACTTTTATTTAGAGACCTGAAAGTGCATACAGTACTCTTCTGACATAGGTACAAAGGGTTTTACACCAACAAATATTTTAATCAGGGAGAAAAAAAACTTTATTGTAAGCAGTAGAATAAACTAATTGTGCACAACAGGCTGAACATTGCTGCTTCACTGATAAAGCAAAAATTGACATATTTTCTGACAGTAGTAAACTATTGACTAACTGCATCTAAATAAATAGGATCAAAGCATAGTCCACACAAGCCACAATATATAAAGTTTTGAATATATGTGTGTATATATATATATATATATATATATATATATATATATATATATATGTGACCACAGGACCTTTGTGGCTGAGACGGCGGTGGGATCGAACTCCAGACGGCTCGCACTAAAGACCATTCCTCTACCAGGTCAGCCAAAGGGGAATTCCCCGTTAGCCAAGCTAGCGGGAACGTCTTTTGAATCAGGACCCGGGACCTTCATCCCGCTACATATGTTGTTACATACTTTGTTTTTGACTTTTCTGTTACGAGTTTGGTTATTTGTATATGAGTGTGAATTTCTGTTATGCATGGGTGTCTAATAAATTATATATATATATATATATATATATATATATATATATATATATATATATATACACTCAACAAAAATATAAACGCAACACTTTTGGTTTTGCTCCCATTTTGTATGAGATGAACTCAAAGATCTAAAACTTTTTCCACATACACAATATCACCATTTCCCTCAAATATTGTTCACAAACCAGTCTAAATCTGTGATAGTGAGCACTTCTCCTTTGCTGAGATAATCCATCCCACCTCACAGGTGTGCCATATCAAGATGCTGATTAGACACCATGATTAGTGCACAGGTGTGCCTTAGACTGTCCACAATAAAAGGCCACTCTGAAAGGTGCAGTTTTATCACACAGCACAATGCCACAGATATTGCAAGATTTGAGGGTGCGTGCAATTGGCATGCTGACAGCAGGAATGTCAACCAGAGCTGTTGCTCGTGTATTGAATGTTCATTTCTCTACCATAAGCCGTCTCCAAAGGCGTTTCAGAGAATTTGGCAGTACATCCAACCAGCCTCACAACCGCAGACCACGTGTAAAAACACCAGCCCAGGACCTCCACATCCAGCATGGTCACCTCCAAAAATGTTCTGAGACCAGCCACTCGGACAGCTGCTGAAACAATCGGTTTGCATAATCAAAGAATTTCTGCACAAACTGTCAGAAACCGTCTCAGGGAAGCTCATCTGCATGCTCGTCATCCTCATCGGGGTCTCGACCTGACTCCAGTTCGTCGTCGTAACTGACTTGAGAGGGCAAATACTCACATTCGCTGGCGTTTGGCACGTTGGAGAGGTGTTCTCTTCACGGATGAACCCGGTTCACACTGTCCAGGGCAAGATGGCAGACAGCGTGTGTGGCGTTGTGTGGGGTGAGCGGTTTTCTGATGTCAGTGTTGTGGATCGAGTGGCCCATGGTGGCGGTGGGGTTATGGTATGGGCAGGCATCTGTTATGGACGAAGAACACAGGTGCATTTTATTGATGGCATTTTGAATGCACAGAGATACCGTGACGAGATCCTGAGGCCCAGCAGGATAATGCACGGCCCCATGTTGCAAGGATCTGTACACAATTCTTGGAAGCTGAAAATGTCCCAGTTCTTGCATGGCCGGCATACTCACCGGACATGTCACCCATTGAGCATGTTTGGGATGCTCTGGACCAGCGTATACGACAGCGTGTACCAGTTCCTGCCCAATATCCAGCAACTTCGCACAGCCATTGAAGAGGAGTGGGACCAACATTCCACAGGCCACAATTGACAACCTGATCAACTCTATGCGAAGGAGATGTGTTGACTGCATGAGGCAAATGGTGGTCACACCAGATACTGACGGGTATCCCCCCCCAATAAAACAAAACTGCACCTTTCAGAGTGGCCTTTTATTGTGGAAGTCTAAGGCACACCTGTGCACTAATCATGGTGGTCAATCAGCATCTTGATATGGCACACCTGTGAGGTGGGATGGATTATCTCAGCAAAGGAGAAGTGCTCACTATCAACAGATTTAGACTGGTTTCTGAACAATATTGAGGGAAATGGTGATATTGTGTATGTGGAAAAAGTTTTAGATCTTTGAGTTCATCTATACAAATGGGAGCAAAAACCAAAAGTGTTGCGTTTAGATTTTTGTTGAGTTATATATAGTATATATATATATTATCTATATATATATATATATATATATAGATATATATATATATATATATATATATATATATAGATATATATATATATATATTATATATATATAGTAGTATCAGTGTGTGTTGTGTGCATGTTTGTGTTATGCAACTTGTTGCAGATAATAACACTCCAGTCGCGCGTCATTGTATATCAAACTTTCATAGTCATAAAAGTGTTTGTTTTGAAGTGCCAAATAAGACGTCACAGTACCACACAACATGTGAGGGAGTACAGTGAGAAAACCTCCACAGAAAGTGATGGAGACAAACATCAGCACAGATAAAACATTTATAACTGGTATTAAATTTATAGTTCTGGGCCTGGTGTAGAATCAAAACAGTTTTCAGTTGTAATGTTAATGTTTATAATTTTATAGGACATAATGACATGTAAATGGAAATGCTTTCACTCCATGGGATCACACAAGTCCCAACATGGCAAGGAAACTGATCATTTCAGGTTCATCAAACAACATTTTGTACTTATGATCTCAAAGGTAGAAGTGAATTTAAAGTAATACTTCATGTGAGATATTTCCTCCCTGTAGACGTGTAGTGTGGTATTTTCAGTCTTGCTTCAGGTTTGTGAAAAAGGGCACCCACATCAGCTTCTTACCCCACTTTAGGTACATGATTGTCTTTCTTCTGTCATCTCCTATCTTTCTAAACCGTCACACACAGCTGTTTCTCTCTCAAACTGTGGTTATGTCGATTGTGTGTGACCAGTGCAATATATTGTGCACATTAGCAGAATGATGATGATGGCCCATACTATACTAATACACTTTTTACTGATACTGATAAGAAGAGAAGTACAAATTCTGCATCCATATCCAAATCTACACAAAATACTGGAGTATCACTGACTGGTGTAGGTAGTTGATGATGATGATGATAATAATAATAATAATAATAATTATTATTATTATTATTATTATCATATTGTTATTATTATTAGTTTTTCCTGTGTTTTTACAGTAGTCTATAATCCAAAGTTAGTCAATTCTACACTAAAATGATTACATCTCTTCAACAAAAATACTTTGAACAATTAATTCTAATGCACAAATGACACTCAATCCCCTCAAACAAAGTGCAAAATTTTGGGGTCCCTGCAGCATTTCCGTTTCCTGTAAGGTCTGACAAGGCTAATACTATTTATATGGTACTATATTAAAGGTGTGCCTTTGAAAATAACCATTCCCGTCAAGAGGGGTACTCTATATTGTAGCCTTATATCCAACTAAGTAAGTAAGTCCTTATAGGCCCTGAGGTTCATTATTCCAGTGCTTATCTCTGGTTTTCTACATCCAGCTACAAACAGCCTAAATCTCCAATATCTGCACAGTACTGTGTACAGACAACACCTTTAATAATGTATAGGACAATACTGAAACACTTACTATAATACAGTATAATATTTGTGACTAAATCACTTAAAGGCACATTTAACAATTTCATAAGAAAACTTCATGGCCCCCACTCAATTGCCAAAAAAATAAAAAAAATAAAAATAGAACCATGTGCATGATGTAGCACTTCTACAATAAATGCCACCCCAACTAACTCTTATGCTGATACAATTTTATGATAGATTTTCATGATGTACTTAGTGGAGGTGTACTGGGTTGTGGTGTATGTCAGGGTGCTGATAATATTTGTTGCCCACCTTATTTCCATATAGTTTGGACAACACTTCAGCCTTATAAGGGACTGTGGCACTGAGTCATTACACAGTGCTGACAGCTACAAATTTTACAAGTTGTGTGACAATGAATAGGTCTATTTTTTGGTCACAGCTTGTCTAGTATTTTGGATATTTGTACTCTACAGATTTTGTCAACATTACTCGATCATTAGGTTCAGTCACATTTGTAGAAGAATAGCGACAAATCAGATTGAGGGTCAGCAGTTAACCAGAGACTGATCTGAAACCGGTTACTTACCCACATATTTAAAACGTGCTTATTTCTCTTAGTATTTATACTTTTACATACAGTTGTGCTCAAAAGTTTACATACCCTGGCAGATTTTTCAGAGAATATGAACAATAACACAAGTTATCCATCTTCATGATGAAGTGCTATAGAGGAGGATTTTCTTAAAAAGACGACCTGGAAGTTTAGCTACAAATTGCCACAAGGTACATCTGAGATGCAAGCCTGGATTTAATCTGTTTTGGTGAAAGAAAATCCTTCTCTGCTCTACTCCACTATGAAGCTAAGAGTAGTGATGCAAACTGTGCACTGTGCACAATTTCTCCAATCACAGCCACATAAGCCTATAACTTCTTCTGGGTTGTCTGGGTGTCTTGGTGGCTTTCCTCACTCTTCTACTTCTTGCACAGTCACTCCGTTTTTGAGAACTGTCTACTCCATGCAGATTTACCATAGAGTGCCATACTGTTTGTATTTCTTTGTAATTAATGTAAATAAAGTCCAGAACATATTCAGTGGCAGCTTCACTATCAGAGAGCCTCGTCCACAAACCACCACAAAAGACTCCAAGCTGTCATTGATGTTAAAGGGGGCAACACACAGTATAAAGAACAGGGGTATGTAAACTTTGGATCAGGGTCATTTGGGTAGTTTGTGTTGTCATTATGATTTAAAAAGAGTAAACACAGTTGTTTGACAATAAATGGCTTCACCCAACCACTAACCATGAGTGAAACAAAGTTTTTGTGTTGTCATTCATATTCTCTGAAAAATGGCCAAAAAACTAAACTTCTGCCAGGGTATATAAATGTTTGAGCACAACTGTAGACATACATTGAAATCCCTTCAGGGGTATTTGGCTATACTTGAATGTACTGCTTCACTGTATAAATGGCCCCCTTTTTTACTTTTACAATATCAGTATACTTCAAAAGACATAAGCCAAAAAGCAGAATAGGTCGCTGAACTTGTTTCAACATCTAAAGCGGTAAAGTACTAAAGAACTGAGCCTTTACGACAAAAGTTGCCTGTAAAATTACAGTAAAATATGTAAATACCTTTACAGACAATACTGTAAATTGTAGAGTATAAAATCATTGTAATTTAGAAAAATATAATAAAAGGAGAACTATCCCCCCGTCATGCATAGCCAGAATCACACAGAATGGCATCAGAATGACCAATCGGCGCACATCCTAAAAGTGTCGGGTTTCAGTTCCAAAACGTTCTAACAGCCATCTGCGATAGTCCACACAGTTGGTCAAAATCGGCCCCAAGTGTAATGCACATGTTCAAAACCCCAGACGCCATCGAGATGGGACATCTACGTATCTGACGGCAGTCCATGTGCAGTCTGAGGACCATCTGACTGCAATTTACATATTCTGATGGGGGCAAAACAGGATCCGAAACAATTTGAGTACATACGAGGGACCTGCATGTGCCACGTATAGTAATGCCCACCCATTAGTGGAACAAGAACAACATGAGGCCCAAAAGATTATGTAACATTTGACATTCTGAACAGGTCTAACATACATATATGGCACCCATATTGGCCTCTCTTCATTGGCTTCCTGTTAATTCTAGAATAGAATTTAAAATTCTTCTTCTTACTTATAAGGTTTTGAATAATCAGGTCCCTTCTTATCTTAGGGACCTCATAGTATCATATCACCCCAATAGAGCGCTTCACTCTCAGACTGCAGGCTTACTTGTAGTTCCTAGGGTTTGTAAGAGTAGAATGGGAGGCAGAGCCTTAAGCTTTCAGGCTCCTCTCCTCTGGAACCAGCTCCCAATTCAGATCAGGGAGACAGACACCCTCTCTACTTTTAAGATTAGGCTTAAAACTTTCCTTTTGCTAAAGCTTATAGTTAGGGCTGGATCAGGTGACCCTGAACCATCCCTTAGTTATGCTGCTATAGACTTAGACTGCTGGGGGGTTCCTATGATGCACTGAGTGTTTCTTTCTCTTTTTGCTCTGTATGCACCACTCTGCATTTAATCATTAGTGATTGATCTCTGCTCTCTTCCACAGCAGGTCTTTTTCCTGGTTCTCTCCCTCAGCCCCAACCAGTCCCAGCAGAAGACTGCCCCTCCCTGAGCCTGGTTCTGCTGGAGGTTTCTTCCTGTTAAAAGGGAGTATTTCCTTCCCACTGTCGCCAAGTGCTTGCTCACAGGGGGTCGTTTTGACCGTTGGGGTTTTACGTAATTATTGTATGGCCTTGTCTTACAATATAAAGCGCCTTGGGGCAACTGTTTGTTGTGATTTGGTGCTATATAAATAAAATTGATTGATTGATTGATATATAGTAAATTGCAACAGCCTTATACCATAAAATTTACAGGTTGTTCTGCAAAGGTATTTGCCTTTTTTTTGTTTGTTTGTTTGTTTACCAAATTATTTTGGCAACAACAGCTGGTTGTTTTCATGATTAAAACAACATATTTTTTATTTTAATCTATGCTGTTGTTGGGGTTTTTATTTGTATTGTTACAGTGTATTTTAGTGTTCCCAAGGATCAGTAACTTTGTCCACAAATGTGGTCATGGTTTGCTGTTCACTAGGGATGGGACATCTAGTCATAATAAGTTGACTATGACTAGCTAACATCTGACTCGTCGACTATTTTTTATTAGTTGATGAGTCGGATGCCATTTATAAAGTTAATTTAACCATCAAAAGTATAGACCTGCTGGAGCTGCCACCACTGTCTTCACTCAGTGAAGAAAGTATGTGAAGTCAGTCTATGTAAATGGATGCAGGTATTGTCTTCATGTTAATGTTTTTTTTGTATTTGTGAGTTTGTGCTTATAATTTCTGCAGGTTCTTGATTTTTTTAAAGTGTACTGGTCCATAAAAGTCTCATTAGTGGGTTGATGATGATTCATTCAGTTTCATAGTGTTAAACTAGACCATCATTAGTTTGTCGGCAGCAATATTTCATCAGTAATATATTCATTTGGTGCCAGTTTGGCGGGTTTATTCCTTTTTCATTGAACGGACAGGTGAGGCTAAATACTTTATGTAATGAACTATCTTATGCAGAAACTTTTGCAGAGCATTTCTGTGATTTAAGAAGGTTTTTGGTTATCACAATTACAGAAATGAAATAAAAAAAAAACCTCTTGTGATGTTAACACTAACCAGTATGTGCTACAAGTGCTTTTGGACAGCGCCACCATGTGGGCAGCTTGCTGGTGTATCTCAGCTTGGCTGCTGGCTGAGAGCGGGCCAGGCCAGTGTTACATTCAGCTGCTGGTTGTGCTGGATGAGGGAGGTGTGCCGATAGTGGAGGACCAGCTCTCTGAGGGAGGAATAGACGTTGTAGGGCTCAGCAAAGCCATAGCCAGCGGACGTCCTGTAGATCACACAGTGTTTCACAGCTCCATCCACACTGTGGGAAAGTAAAAACAAAAACAAACAAACTTAGATGAAATGCTGTTTGTTAAGCTTTGGTCCCACCAAATAATAAAGCCATGAATAATGAGCCACATATGGATTTGTTAGAAATTTCAGTGATTATTCAAATAATGAGGCACGTATATGAACAGTGCACAAACAATTAAAAAACACCGCATGTGAGTGATTGCATTACAGCGCAGCTCATCTGATTGATTGTAATGAGATGTTAAATCTATCGTAAATACTTTCACAGCTGCTCATAGAAAGGAATGAACATGCAACTGTTTTACAAAGCCATTACAATATAAACATTACAAATAATTACCTTTTAGGCAGTTCCAAATACGTTCTCCACTTCATGAAACACACGAGAGAGAGAGAAAAAAAAGCAGCAGCTGAAACAGTCCTCTGCGACTGACTGGCGTCCTGTCCTGGGTGTACCCCGCCTCACGCCCTATGACTGCTGGGATAGGCTCCAGCCCCCCCGCGACCCTTAATTGGACAAAGCGGTAGAAGATGAATGAATGACTGAAACAGTCCTCTGTGATTCCGGAAGTGATTAGAGGTGTTTTCTGAGAAAAAAAATGATTAATCCGCTATGAAATAATTATCTTATATATGCAGCGTCCAGCACACAAAGCAGGTGGGACTGTCACGACGAAGTGTACGAGAGTGTGGAGCCAAAATAGCCTGTCTTGTCCTCGGATAACGGGCTTCCAACAGCCTCGTACTCACCACTAACATTCCTGTAACATCCTCGTTTGTCTTCGTAGTACCCCGTACACAAACTGCTCCACGCTGTTTTTGAAAAATTTTGAACTTCTAGAAATTAGCGCCACACTCAGAGATGAGCTTCGTTAACTGAATATTCTGCCTGTAAGAGCCTCTAAGAGCCACTGATCTTCCATGATTGTTGAATAACTGGACTCTTACCAAAAAAGAAAAAACAGGCTACATGGCTCATTATTCATCCTTCATTACTTGGTGGGACATGGCTTTACATCCTGAATTTACTTGGGGGGTGGGGGAGCTACTCACACCACAGAGCAGGCAAAGGAACCCCTCTGAGTTTGGCTGTCTCTAATGAGAAAGGTGCCATCTCGCCTCCCCTTCAGCAGCTCCTCAGCCTCTCTCCGTCTCATTCCACCAACATACCAGCTCCTCTCCTCCTGGTGGCTGTCTTCTGCCAGGGTGTACGGGCTGGAGGACAGTAGAATTGTGGTACGATTTATCATTGTGCAAATGGAAAAAATCTTTTGTGTACTATGAGAACAGAACAGTGGACCTTAAAAATGGTATACTTTTAAATACACTAGTATTGCCAAAGATCTGCTTGTCAGGATAAATTTTGTTCTTCTGTACATCCCTCTGGCAAGGTTTTATATCTAAAAACTCAAGAAATGTAAAACTCTCATAATCAAAATTTTTCTACATTAATACTGGGAGGTCAAAGCTCTGTGTGCCACCCCATAACAATCCATGCATTTCTAACCATTCTAAGAGCCTTTTTTAATTGAATTTTGGGCTTCAGTTCAATTCAGTTCAATTTATTTCATTTATATAGCGCCAAATCACAACAAGGTTGCCTCAAGGCTCTTCACACAAGTAAGGTCTAATCTTACCAACCCCTAGAGCAAGTATACAGGCGACAGTGGTTAGGAAAAAACTCCCTCTGATGATTTGAGGGACAAACCTCAAGCAGACCAGACTCAAAGGGGTGACCCTCTGCTTGGACCGTGCTACTGACACAAGTAACAATACAAATATACAGGAAATTTTGGGAGTCCATGCTGGTGCACAGGACAGGAGGCCTGGAAAAGAAAACACCTACTCCCATCTCTGGATGGCGCGCACCTCAAACAGACAGAATAAACAGAATCAGGTGGCAGAAAGACAACAAATACAGTCTAATTTGTCAGCATTAAACAACAAGAAAAACAGAAGAAATACTAAGGTGAAGCTTAGGCCACTAGCCCTAAGCTTCACTAAAACAGCCAGACTTTAGATAAAGTTGAGGCCGCAGCCTGCTCCATTTCCTAATAAAATGAATTTAAAAGTGACAAAGCATATTAACACAGCATGCCAGTGTGCTAGAGATACGAAAGGGAAAATAAGTGTGTCTTAAGTCTAGACTTGAAAGTCTCTACAGAATCTGACTGTTTTATTGATGCAGGGAGATCATTCCACAGAACAGGGGCACGATAAGAGAAAACTCTGTGACCCGCAGACCTTTTATTCACCCTAGGGAAACAAGCAAGTATGAAATGTACCAGAAGCCCTGAAATGGTCACATAAATGGGGACAAAAGCTGCTCAAATGTAGAACGAAGTCTTGACTGTATACTCATCTGAAAAGTTCAATTTTGGCAAATATAAGATGCGCTGACAGCCAAAAATCTATTTACAGTTGGGTCCCTTGCCCTCATGGGCAACTTACTTGTGTTACACTAGTATTGCCAATATGCAATAGCTACAACTGTGTATACATAGGTGTTATTTTAACAGTTTCATGCTTATGAATACTAATCGTGTGATTGTTGCTTACTGTATGTGTCTGTAACAATATTGCTGATATTTATGCTGTTTTCAAGGCATACTGCATGAAAGTGTGAGTTCAAATGATACAGTTAATGACACTCACTCTTCATCTTCATTCCTGATTTGCAGCCAGTCACTAATCTGACTCTGATTAGTGTCCTGCTGGTTGAGCCACCTGAAACATGGACAATACACATTTGGAAGGTCACAAAATACTAAACATTCAAGTTGTTCCCATCATATCATATCATGTCTACTCTGTCCTTTAATCGGTGTATCATGGGTGGTATTTTGAGGAAACATAATGCTAAAGTGGCGGCACGGTGGATTAGTGGTTAGCACTGATGCCTCACAGCAAGAAAGTTGTGGGATCGCTTCCCGCCCTTTGTGTGTGGAGTTTGCATGTTGTGTGTGCTCCCGCTGGGTGCTCCAGCTTCCTCCCACACCCAAAGAGTGGCAGGTTACTTGACTGCAGGTTAATTGACTGCAGGTGTAAAGTGACTGTAAGTGTACATGTGAGTGTGTGTGTGTTTGTCTGTACTGTATTTGTCTGTCTATAAGTGGCCCTGAGATAGACTGACGTCCTGTCCAGGGTGTACCCCGCCCCATGCCCTATGACTGCTGGGACAGGCTCCACCCCCCCGTGTTACTTTAACAATGTCAGTGTTAGTTTCACACTGACAGTGTTAGTTTTACACTGGTGATTTTACTGTGTAGAAAATGGATGGCTGGATCACACCAAAGTGCATGAAATGATTCTTTGATGGATCAAAAATGGATGGAGACACTACAGCCAACCCACATTACTAACTTAAATTAAGGGCCCTGTCCCACTGGGGAGAGGATTAATTTTAATTAATTGGCTAAACAGCAACTCTTCCTTTTGTTGGTGTTAAATAAAAGTCCTGGAGGAGACTACGTTTTTGTGGATTTACACAGCCGGACCGGCACTGACTGGCAGGTATGTCACTTTCTGCAACATATAGTACTTTGGGTTTACGTGACGTGTTTGTTATGCATTCACAGATTTTCCGCAAATCAGCTGCAAAGCAGATGTAATAAAAACGCTTTATTCGTGGCCAATTTGTATGCATTCGCTACAACATATTTTAGTTTGTGATGTGGACATGATGGGCACGATATATATCTGTTTTACACACTGTCCCAGTCTGCTGCTAAGCTGCAAATCCCCGTCAGTTGCGGATATCGGCAGTTAACGGCAGATATACAGCGCACAGAGTGAGTATGTATTGTGTATGAATTGAGTATATATGGAGTATGTAAGGCGGATGTTATCCGCATCCAGATTTTTGAACAGCTCAAAAATCCTGGCTGCAGACATGCGTGCCTCTGTGGATGATCACGGGCGTGTTCTGATGACAGCCGACTCATACAGGCATGTTACATGGATATTGTGGATGTTTGGCGAATATGGGCCAATTTTGTGCACAATCCATACACAAATCCTCCTTAACGCCTGTGGGACAGGGCCCTAAAATAGACTATTGTATCCTAAGCAACTTGCAGTCAAATTCCTACAGTGATAATTGTGTGCAGTGTGTTGATTGGGAGAAATTTTGGTGGACAATGACTTGAGTATAATTTGATGTACAGACAGGAACAGTTATGGATAATCCTCTTGGTTTTTTAGGTAATGGACAACCATATCGCAACCCAGTCTCATGGCAGGTCATGATTCAGCAGCACGAAATATACATTAATCTATTGGTTCGTGATATTGTGATGAAAAGTGCCTCATTTTCGTCACGGCAGCACAAATTCATGCTAATTCATTCCGTGATGGCTGCACGAAATTAAAAATGAATTGAGGGGGTCGGGGTGGTTATGGTTAGGGTGGGGTGAAGGAGTAGGGTTAGGGTTAGGGTTAAGGTTGGGGTAGGAGTAGGGTTAGTAACAGTGAGTTAAAAAAAACACCCATCACGAACATTTTAATCATTTCGTGACGAGAGCACGAAAAAAAACAGGAGACTGGGCTGCCATGTCTATGTCACAGAGCACATCACAACATGAAAACAAAAAGAAATGACAGGCTAACAAAACCTACAGTTAATTATTGTTCATTGAAAATAGTTTGGGTGCTGTCCCTGGTGCTGAAGGGGTTTTATCTTTTTAAATTATTTCAAAATAATAGATCATTAATCTTAAATAAATAAAAATGCTGGACAGTGTGCCTTCATCCAGTGTCATTCTTCAAAAATACTTCAGTTACAGCCATTAGTGGATGGCTGCTTTGCCGTAATTCAAAACTGGATTTGGTAGCCTGCAGTGGGAGTTCAAAAATGTTATAGAAAATCTAATACCTATGGTAATATCTTACTATGTGTTAACCTGTTACACAGTGATCAGCCATAACATTGGAACCACCTCCCTAATATTGTGTAGGTCCCCCTTTTGCTGCCAAACAGTCCTGGCCCTTTGAGGCATAGACTCCACTAGCCCTCTGAAGGTGTGCTATAGCATCTAGCACCTAGACATTAGCAACAGATCTTTATAGTGGATTGGACCACAGCAGGGACCAGTCTTGGCTCTCTGCACACATCAGTGAGCTTTGGTCACCCATGACCAAGGTTGGGTAGGATTACTTTGAAAGAATACATGTGGATTACATGTATGCATGTACATACATTTGGATTACTTGTAATCTGATTACTTTTGGATTATATTTCAAAGTAATCCTACCCAACCTTGCCCATGACGGTGTCGCAGGATCACCAGTTTCCTTTCTTTAGACCATCTTTTGTTAGATACTGACTACTACAGCCCGGGAACAACCCACGAGAACTGCGATTTTGGAGATGCTCCAACCCAGTTGTCCAGTAATCACAGTCTGGCCCTTACCAAAGTCAATCAGATCTTAATTAATCTCTGTTTTTCCTGCTTCTAACACATCAACTGTGAGGACAAAATATTAACTTGCTGACTAATACACCCCACCCACCAACACGTTTTATGCTGGATGCCCTTCCTGACGCAACTCCACATTACATGGAGGCAGGGGTGGGGTTTGAACCGGGAACCTTACCTACTGAAACCAAGTGCACTAACCACTTGATCACCACTCCTGCCACACACTATGTATCTATGAGGCCCTATTATCCTTGCTAATAAATAAGGTACCATTAGCGGCAGTGTGTGCCTTCAGATGTCTTGGGACACTGAGGGACTGAAATGCTGAAGGTTTGCACTTACAGTAGGTACTGATCTTTGATCTTCCTGAGCTGTACAAGGTTAGGCTTTAGGTGGTTCATTTTTCTGTCAGCCTCCATGTGAGCGAGCGCCTGCATCCTCAGTTCCTCCTCCAGCCTCCTCTTGCAACTGTGAAAATCCTCCACCCTTGACTGCAGCTCACCAGAGTTACTTTGGATCCTGAGAGAAGGATGGAGGAGGATCAGTCAACACTTCATAAATCTGTGTTTATACAGTTCCAATGCATTTATATTCTGTGATAGACCGACGGCCTGTCCAGGGTGCATTCTGCCTATCGCACAGTAATTACTGGGCCAGGCTCCAGTCACTGTGACCATTAAGAGGACTAAGTGATTTCAGTAAATGAATGAATGCATTTATTTGAGTGAGTTATTGGTGCTACGTGACCAAGGTAGGGTTCTGGGTCCATCCAGTCTCCATCTGTTGGAAGTCCCCAGATCAAACCCGAAACATTGGGGCAACCGAGCTTTCTCAGCCGCCTGGCCCAGACTTTGGAACAAGCTCCCCCCGATCTACGCATCATCATTGATTTGGGTCTTTTTAAAACTACACTGAAGACTTACCTTTTAAAATGGCTTTTGTGATGTGACATTTCATTCTGGATTTATGTACATATTTATTGTCCTTGATTTTATTTTGCCATTGTATATTGTCCTTGTGTTGTCTGTTTTTAGTTATACTGGAAAGCACTTTGGATGCCTTTTGGGATGTGTAAAGGGCTATATAAATAAAAGTTGATTGATTGATTGATTGATTGATTGATTTTCAGCCTATCTATCTATGCTTTTGCCATTTTTGCAAAAGCAGCACAACTACTGAAGATTATTACTTTATCTGTTGCTCATCTATGTGTTGTTTTGTCTTTTGTTGGCTTTGCCATGATAACAACTCGACATGTTAATTATTCAGACATTCATGTACTTATATGAGTGTCAGTTCAAACTCCTTGATTAAATACAGGAGGAGCTCCATCTTGTAGTATAATGTGCAACACAAGTTTCATTGGTAGTTTATTACTGACACAGTAGTGGTGTTCACAGTACTAACATGTTGTAAGTACAGAGTACAATCGTGCTCATCTGTGTGCCTGTGGGTGTGTTGATCTAACAATTTGCTGTGGTCAGGTGCAGTGATGGCTCTTAAAGGGTATGAAAGATGACACTCTGATTGGTTTATTTAATATTATGCACAAAGTACACCCATGACGAATTACGAGGATAAATCTCACCTCTTTTCACCCTGTCCCATATTTTGCTCGCAGATTATCCACCCCTTTTCTATACCTGCTTACTCCACGTAAGGGTCCCGGGGGGCTGGAGCCTGCTGGCAGATTATGAACTTTGTAAATAGCAAAAATGAGATGGGAATGCTCCAAATGGATTTGCATAAACCGTGTATCAGACATCATCAAGATCAGGTGAAACATCTCTGTTTTACTAATCCTGGTTTTCAAAAACAGCTGGTTGTATCATAATAAAGGGAGTGAATCATGACAAACAACTTTATTGCATTATGTTTTTACTTCATTTGGGTCATTTTATTTAACATCTTTAAAAATTTTTTAAATGATTTCCAAGTTGCCGAATACGTTTTAGGCACTTTTAGAATGTTACAGTCCCAAAAATTTACATATCTGACTTGAGACTAATTAAACTTTCTGTCATATATTTTGTGTCCACGGGTCAAGAGTGTAGTTTCGTCAGTAGAATGGGTTCTCTGGTAACTGAAGGTCAGTGAGCTTGTTATGTGAGATGGAGTTTCAGTGTCCTTGAGCAAGACACTGAAACTGCTCAGCGTTGGGGCACAATTCCCCCTCTTGCCCATACAAACGTAAAGTAAGACCTGTATAGGCCCTGAAACCATTGACCCATTTGTGCCAGTGCTCATCTCTGGATTCTGTAACCGGAAGCAAATAAAAGTCTACGTCTCCCCCTGTACGGGATGCCAGTCCATTGCAGGTTATTTCCCCAGCCAAGGTTGGTACTCATTTACAGCTAGGTGGACTGAGACAATGCAGATGAAGCGTCATGTCCAGTTTCAATGACTGGGAATCAAACCCAGGTCTACATATTGGCATCCCACTGATCTACCTGCTGTACAAATAAAAGTATGGAATAAACTTTGATTTAATTTGATTTTAAGTTTTTAATTGAGCTGAATCTGTAAAATGAAATATCGTATTTTCCGGAATATACGAGGGTAGGCTAAAAAGTTCTAAGGCTCACTATAATGCAGTTAATGCATTACTCCTTCATGGGGAGCCTTAGAACTTTTCAGCCTACCCTCGTAAGTCCCATTTTGTTTTTTGTTGTTGTTGTTTTTTTACTAGGTTGGGAGGCCCTGTGACTTATACGCAGGTGCAACTTATAAATGGAAAATTCACATTTGTTATTAATAACAGTAATTATAATAGCTATTTATATGGAACTTTCCCAAGAATCAAAGCACTAAACCAAATACACTACAATAATAAAAGAATAAATGCCGGTAATAAAAAAATACACTACAACAATGCATAAAAATCCCAAATTAAAGTGCTCATAATAACATAGAAAAAGGTGCAACTTATAGAACAGTGTGACTTATACCCTGGAAAAAAACGGTTCATATGAAGTTTTTAAGCATACTTGTCAGTCTCTGCACCACTGTCTAACGTAAGAAACATGTTGATGTATTCTTTGCTGTAGCGTTCTTGCGTTTCACATTCCTCTTCAAAGATCTGGATTATTTCTCTGAAAGCATCAATGGCCATCTGCTTGCTCTGTAAATCCTGTGCAGGGGCAGAAACAAAAGCCTACTTTTAGAACAGCCTGGCCAAAGTTTCCAACAGAGTGATGTGATAATGAATTGAACTCCAATTCAGGTTATCATATTGCAAACATCCATCATTGCATTTTGTCCAGAAATCAAATGGGAAGGGGGGGGGAGTGAGTCCAGAAAGGGCAAAGAGGGTGAAGGTTTTCTTTGCAACCACCCACTCCACCAGGTGATTTCATTGATTACCTGAATCCATCTGCTCAAAGTGATGTTAGTCAGTGAAATCACCTGGGGCCTCATGTACAAAGGCTGCGTACGCAATAAACATGGCGCACGTCCTTCTCCACGCTGACGTTCAGATGTATCAAGTGAAATGACTGTGGAACTGTGCGGTGCGCCACATCAAGTTGATGCCAGGGTTTGAGTTTTGTTTGGTTTTCTGTCATACTTTGTTCTTTTGTTATTTTTGCATTTCATTGGTTGTGGTTTGTTTATTCTCTTGTTGAGATTTTTCTGCTTGAGTCTGTCTCTGTTCCTTTTGTCTCTCTCTCTTGGTTCTTGGTGATGGGTGTTTCCCTCTCTCTGGCCACGCCCTTCTTTGTTTCTGATTTGCTGATTACCACCTGGGGTTATACAACCTCTGGCAAAAATTATGGAATCACCGGCCTCGGAGGATGTTCATTCAGTTGTTTAATTTTGTAGAAAAAAAAGCAGATCACAGACATGACACAAAACTAAAGTCATTTCAAATGGCAACTTTCTGGCTTTAAGAAACACTATAAGAAATCAAGAAAAAAAAAATATGGACTCACTCAATTCTGAGGAATAAATTATGGAATCACCCTGTAAATTTTCATCCCCAAAACTAACACCTGCATCAAATAAGATCTGCTCATTAGTCTGCATTTAAAAAGGAGTGATCACACCTTGGAGAGCTGTTGTACCAAGTGGACTGACATGAATCATGGCTCCAACACGAGAGATGTCAATTGAAACAAAGGAGAGGATTATCAAACTCTTAAAAGAGGGTAAATCATCACGCAATGTTGCAAAAGATGTTGGTTGTTCATAGTCAGCTGTGTCTAAACTCTGGACCAAATACAAACAACATGGGAAGGTTGTTAAAGGCAAACATACTGGTAGACCAAGGAAGACATCAAAGCGTCAAGACAGAAAACTTAAAGCAATATGTCTCAAAAATTGAAAATGCACAACAAAACAAATGAGGAATGAATGGGAGAAAACTGGAGTCGATGTCTGTGACCGAACTGTAAGAAACCGCCTAAAGGAAATGGGATTTACATACAGAAAAGCTAAACGAAAGCCATCATTAACACCTAAACAGAAAAAAACAAGGTTACAATGGGCTAAGGAAAAGCAATCATGGACTGTGGATGACTGGATGAAAGTCATATTCAGTGATGAATCTCGAATCTGCATTGGGCAAGGTGATGATGCTGGAACTTTTGTTTGGTGCCATTCCAATGAGATTTATAAAGATGACTGCCTGAAGAGAACATGTAAAGTTCCACAGTCACTGATGATATGGGGCTGTATGTCAGGTAAAGGCACTGGGGAGATGGCTGTCATTACATAATCAATAAATGCACAAGTTTACATTGATATTTTGGACACTTTTCTTATCTCATCATTTGAAAGGATGTTTGGGGATGATGAAATCATTTTTCAAGATGATAATGCATCTTGCCATAGAGCAAAAACTGTGAAAACATTCCTTGCAAAAAGACACATAGGGTCAATGGCATGGCCTGCAAATAGTCCGGATCTTAATCCAATTGAAAATCTTTGGTGGAAGTTGAAGAAAATGGTCCATGACAAGGCTCCAACCTGCAAAGCTGATCTGGCAACAGCAATCAGAGAAAGTTGGAGCCAGATTGATGAAGAGTACTGTTTGTCACTCATTAAGTCCATGCCTCAGAGACTGCAAGCTGTTATAAAAGCCAGAGGTGGTGCAACAAAATACTAGTGATGTGTTGGAGCTTTCTTTTGTTTTTCATGATTCCATAATTTTTTCCTCAGAATTGAGTGATTCCATATTTTTTTCCTCTGCTTGGTCTAAAAAAGTAACCGTTACTGACTGCCACAATTTTTTTTTCCTGATTTCTTATAGTGTTTCTTAAAGCCAGAAAGTTGCCATTTGAAATGACTTTAGTTTTGTGTCATGTCTGTGATCTGCTTTTTTCTACAAAATTAAACAAGTGAATGAACATCCTCCAAGGCCGGTGATTCCATAATTATTACCAGGGGTTGTATAAGCTCACTAGGTGCGTTTGACCTCCAGCCTGTTGCTTCGACCACGCCTGATTGCCTGATGAATTTTGTACTGCTGCTTTTTCTGGACTGCTTACTCGTGCACTGACCTCCGCTATCCACAACCATAAATTCTTCAAAAAACTAGAGCTGCTTGTTTGAGCCGTGCATTTGTGTCCTGCAATTCCTGACCATCCTGCCTGATAGTTGATGGCTGGCATATGCACGTTTCTACAGTTATTGGTCCACTGACGACACATAGAGGTGATGCTGAGAAACTGTTACGACACAGTAAATTCACCAATGTAAAACTAACACTGATAGAGTTAAATTAACACTAACAGTGAACATATGGTCAGAGTAGGACCATATGTACACTGGCAGTGTTAATTTAATACAGTGGCACGGTGCGCTATGGGTGGCTGTTTGGTGAGTAAATAGTTTATTTGTGTTCCAAATGAAAACCAGTGCATTTGGGCATGTGCACATTCAAATATGTTTTTTTTTTCTTGATGTTCACCAACAAGAAAAAAGGCTAGTGCTGCAGAGCTTCTTAACAGGCCCCCAATTGTCTCCTTGTGTTCAGTATTTGACAATATTTGGCACACCTCATTTGTTTTACTTCAGTGTGTGTTCACTGCTCTGAGCCCACAGTGTTTACAGCATCACACACACACGCTCCCACTAACTTTTGTGCCATTTCATGTTTATTCATTTTTACTGGGTACCAAATAAACTATTCCTGCATGTCTCCACTTCATTTCCATCATCTGTTGCTCATACTTGGTAAAATTTATTTTCTGTGTTCATGTGGAAGGATCGAACAGAGAGAATTCCCAGCTCCCAGGGCCTATTTGCATTAACTTGCACATTTAAATCGGGGCGTGGAAAGGGAGGAGTTTGGTACGCCTGCATGTGAGCTCAATTCCACGTTGATTGAGAGGTACAAATGGAACATGCTTGGATCCATGCATACCCACACTTTGATGCATCTGGATATTTTTGGGTGTACGACAGTTTCTGGGTTTTAGCGTACTCCATGTTTTAGTAGGAAATACACACAAGTCTTTGTACATGAGACCCCTAGTCAAGTGTGTGCTTGTAAAGAAAACCTGCACCTTCTTGGCTCTTTCTGGAGTCAGTTTGAGACCTCTGATCTAGGATTAAATGAGTTATAACAAGCCATGCTTCCACAGAATTAATTATTCATTTCATGCAGAGAGACATACAGACCAACGCTAACAAAAGCTGTGATGTGAAAATGATTTTATCCAACAGTCTGTCAGTGTTTGGGATGCTACTGTACCTGGGAAGTTTGGTTAAACTTCTCGTATAGATGGTCATACTCTCTGCTCTTCTCCTTGTACTGTTCTTGAAATACCCTCACCTGTTCTCCAGCTGTATCAGTGCCAACCTGCTGCTGCACAGACATCAATGTAAAAGGGAATCAAGGCAGGCACATGCTTAAATTTACAATTTAAAGTCTTACTGTAACTTTATTTGACTTCTTATTTTAGTATGTGCTCTCATCCACAGCAAATTGAAACTTGTGCAAGAGCAAAATAAAGACAATTTGCCAATATAATTTTATAAAAGATGTCAGTTACGGAAACTGTTGAATATAGGCAAGAACAGTTTGTACATAATAGGTAGTAAATTTCATAACTAGAACTCTTTTATCCTTTAATACTGTAAACCAAACCATAAAATACAAATATTAAAAATTAAGATATTAAAATTACTGCACATTTCCATTCATACCTTCAGAATTTTAATAAAAGAACACATTTTCTGCAAAAATAACCAATAACAAATTTGCATTTTTTAGGCAATTAAAAACTTAGCTATTTCGTTTTTTTCGTTACTTTTGTCTTAGCTATTTGATTCATATCCACTCTTAAAAAAATAAAAACAAAAAACAAAAGCCTTCACATTAAAAAAAAGACCGCAATATGCTGTCATACACAGTAAATACATATGTGGAAAAACATTACAGCTTTAGTCTGCCAGTTTTTTCAGACTGGACTTTTGTAATATGATTTTATGCAGATGTTTGGAATTCCTATTGAATGAATGAATTACTGCAACAGACCTGTTAAGATTCCTAAATATTGTAATATGTAAGAAAGCACACTTGCGCAGCCAGACGCCTCATAATCCCACCTGCGGGTGTCTGGAAATTGGATAGAGTAGCCGTGTGTCCAGCTGAGAGTTGTACTGGGCAAGTGATTTGTTTTGATAATATTGGATCAGGTCCACAACAGAAGGGAAGGCCAGTGGCTCAGAAAAGCCATAATTTCCTCCTCGATGGAATATCTTGATCAGTCTGTTAAAACCATTTTTCCTGTAGAACAAAAAGCACAGTTGCTGTGATGAGTGAATGACAAAAGCAATGACTCCACGTGACACCAGCTAAAAGTTAACACTTTATGCTGTGCTCATGATATTGAAGTGGTAATTATGTAAGAAATGGGGAAAAAAATCTTTATAATCTGGATAATCACAATTCTCATTTTAAAGATGTACAAGGTCTGTTAGAAAAGTATCAAACCTTTTTATTTTTTTCAAAAACTATATGGATTTGAATCACGTGCGATTACATCAGACAAGCTTGAACCCTCGTGGGCATGCAAGAGTTTTTTCATGCCTGTCGGTTACATCATTCGCCTGTGGGCTGGCTTTGAGTGAGGAGTGGGCCACCCCTCCAGTCAGAATCTCTTTGAGAACTTCCTGAGAGACTGACGTTTTGCTTGATCAAAATTTTTTCAAAAACTGTAAGGCACATCGAAGTGGACATAATTCGAGAAATTCAGCTGGCTTTCTGTGAAAATTTTAACGGCTGATGAGAGATTATGGACTGTTACTGTCGCTTTAAGGACTGCCCACGGAGCGGGACGTCGCAACGCGCCCTGAGCCGCCGCTGTCAGCATGTTTCGAGCTGAAAGCTTCCAAATTTAAGCTTCCGTTGACCCAGGACGTCGTGACAGAACAGAGAACTTTCAGAAGAGGTCGGGATCAGCAGTTTATCCAGACATTCCACTGTTAAAGGAGATTTTATTAATGAAAGATGTGCGGACGGGTCCGCGTGTTGGGATGCAGCCGGCGCCGCGCGCCGCCACAGGAAAAACACCTCCGTTGGAAGCCTTAAGGACAAGTTGGAACATGTCCAGCTGTTAAACAATTTCTCAGATACTCACTCAACTGAAAGCCATCAAAAGCCGCCTGGTTTTTACAAATGGTTATCAACACGGAGGGGTTTTTCCTGTGCCGCCACACCGCGCCGGCTGCGTCCTGACGCGCGGACCCATCCGCACGTCTTTCATTAATAAAATCTCCTTTAACAGTGGAATGTCCGGATAAACTGCTGATCCCGACCTCTTCTGAAAGTTCTCTGTTCTCTCACGACGTCCTGGGTCAACAGAGGCTTAAATTTGGAAGCTTTCAGCTCGAAACATGCTGACAGCGGCGGCTCAGGGCACGTCGTGACGTCCGGCTCCGTGGGCAGTCCTTAAAGCGACAGCAACAGTCCATAATCTCTCATCAGCCGTTAAAATTTTCACCGAAAACCAGCTGAATTTCTCGAATGATGTCCACTTTGATGTGCCTCACAGTTTTTGAAAAAATTTTGATCAAGCAAAGCGTCAGTCTCTCAGGAAGTTCTCAGACAAAGAGATTCCGACGGGAGGGGTGGACCACTCCTCACTCAAAGCCAGCCCACAGGCGAATGACGTAACCGACAGGCGTGAAAAAACTCACGCATGACCACAAGGGTTCAAGGTTGTCTGATGTAATCGCACGTGATTCAAATCCATATAGTTTTTGAAAAAAATACAAAGGTACATTAGTTTTATCACAGACCTCGTATAATCAGTTTTGAAAAGCCAGTATTAATTTTTCTTCTGATAATATTTTTCCGGGTGTTCTCATGCTCGGGCCCGGTCCCAGGTGCCTTGGATCGAGCCCGAGCACAACTGTCCCCCACTGGCCTGCGCTTCACATTTGGTGCCGAACATGTCAACGTCAACACGACTTTGTTTTGAAAAAAACAAAACAATGGAGAATATATCATTGAAAGTTTACTGAGTTTAGCCATATTCTGATGAGATTAGGCTCATATAAGGAGAAGTACTGTAAGATTTATTTTAACTGAAAAGCATGAAAATAAAGCTAGGGATAAATGGGAGATGAGTGTGGAAACTCAAACAGGCCATCACTCTTCAGAGAAAGAAAGAAAAAAAATGACCAGCCATCAGCACTTTTTGTTCTCTGCTCTGGATTCATCTCCACAGTATACCTTTAAGTTACCCAAACCTTTATTATTACTCAGTGGTGGGCACTAATCCGCTAATTATCAAAGCTAGCGTTTTCATTATCGGATTAGCTTTTCAGATAACTTTGAAAACCATCATTGGACCAATTATCGGATAATAATTTTCAGATCACTAACATATTTTTGCAGGTGTAGTGAATAAAGCTTTAACAATTAAAAACCTTTGTTAAGTCTGATTTCAAAGATTTTAGCAATTACCTGTTAAATGTTTTGTAGCAGATAAACAGCTCTATTCTCTGTAAACCGAGGAGAGCTGGTTTCAGGAGAAACCGCTCTATCCTCTGCAGTTATAGAAGAACTGATCGCAGGATAATTGCTCTTAACACCATACTGACTCACTGGCGATATCACCCAAGTCATCCAGAGGCATACAGTTTTAACTTATGGTTAAAATTTTAACCAAACTAATTTTGGACATGTTATTTGAATTAATGTCACTTCTGAAGTTTTATAAACTGAAAATATCAGCTATATGATTTACTTTTAAAGTATTGCACTAATTTTGAAGATTTTAGTGTGGACATGCAATGTCCAGGTGCATTATGGGTAATCTCAGTACAGTCACAACAGGAGAAATGCATTTGAGACCCTCTGATCAGGCTCCACATGGACAACAGCATTAAACTCTTTGTATATTGTGCCTAAAACTCTCATGAATATAGTGTCTGGGTTTAAAGATGTTGTTATTGTGTTTGTTTTATGTAAAAATGCCAGAAGAAGCTCTGCTAATCCATTAGTTTCAATTGGATTCACTGTGAGTTGCATCACTTCCTGTTTGTGCTACGATCTCTACTGCCATCTACTGGCCAGTAGTGTTCATGACAGTATTCATCCTAAGTATTGAGATATCCCATCATCCTAATGTTCATTTACAATTGTCGTCATGGATTCTGTTGTTTAAACCTCAGCAACACTCTGGTGCACAAAAACAAAACAAACAAAAAAACTGGTATGCAAAGGATTATGGGGAAGGGTCTGAGTGTCTGGGTGCCAGTAGATGGCAGTGTTCTATGCATTTTGACCCCGGTTATATCAGACGGTTGTCACAACTTTACTTTTGGCTTTTGCAAATAGCTTTTTTTTTTACATGTGAATAAAATGGCATATTTTACAAAAGCACATTTATATGTAAATACAATACGTCACGTCACATTAACATGTTGGTTTTTACATATGAGGGTAGGCTGAAAAGTTCTAAAGCTCACTATATTGCAGTTAATGCATTACTCCTTCATGGGGAGCCTTAGAACTTTTCAGCCTACCCTCGTAGAATGAATTAGTCAACCAATCAGTGTTAGTGGAGGCTCATTTACCCATAATCCCTTTGGCATCTGTCTGTGTTTGTTACAAAACTTCAGAATTAGTCCTTTTGGGTGTGTTCGGCTTGGCTGGCTCACAGATCTGGCAACTTGCTTTTGACGGATTGTTTGCTGTTGTGACGCTTTTTTTTTTTTTTACTGTTCCTACAAGTCTAATACTTCTGCCAGTTTTTCAGTGTAACTACTGTGAATTATAATTCATTTATTTACATCTGTGTGAATCCTGTGTGAGCCTTAGGAGTGGTTAGCTTATCCATTATTGGTTAGCTCGTGCTTGCTTGGCTATACTCTTGAATTTCTTAGTGCACAAAGTACACTACTTTACCTACTTTACACCCTCCATAAATCCTGTGTGATGTTGGAAGATAGGGTGGCTCTCTTAGAGAGCTGTGTCCTTAAGTTAGAGCAGCTTCTTAGCTCAGTGTAGTTAGATGTTACAGGCACTCCAGATGAGGTTAGTGTTGGGCTGGCTAGCAAGCCCATTAGCATTAGCCTAGAAATGCCGGCTGTGGAGGACGGCTTTTGGACTGTGGCTTGGTGCCCAGTTGTGGTACCCTGATCACACTTGCCACTGCAAACTGTGAATTGGTTCTCCCCCTTGGAATTGCCTGATGTGAATTCTCTGAGCCCACAAGTGACTTCCACTCCTGTCTCCAGGCCGAAACACCAGACTTTAGTGATAGGGGATTCTATCACCCGCAAAGTCAGGTTACAGACGCTGGCTGACATTAAATGTATTCCTAGGTCCAGAGCTCCCGACATTGCATCCCATCTTAGGGTGCTGACACTGCAGAAGGGAAGACAGAATAAGGAACATGATATGAGATATAGTCACGTAGTTATTCACGTCGACACCAATGATGTCAGGATGAAGCAGTCAGAGGTCACAAAAATGGACATTGAGAGGACTCGTGACCTTGCCAGAAAGATGTGTTGGCATCGATTAATAGTCTCTGGTCCCCTCTCCTCCTGGGGTACTGATGTGGCCTTTAGCAGGCTGACATTGTTAAATAGGTGGCTGGTGCATTTTTGTAGACACTCACTTATTAATTTTACAGTTTTGCTGCTGTGTTTAGTGGAACAACAACCTTATATATCACTACGACGATGGATCAACTCCTCTGAACTCGAAGCTAGACTGCTTGATGTCTTAGCTTCACATTTGGCAAATAGCCAATCAGTTGACAGACTTGTGGATAGTTTAAACTCAGTGCTCCAAACTACACTCGACATGATTGCGCCATCTGTGTTAAAACCGCGCTCCCCCAAATCACAGTCACCTTGGTTCAAAGATTGCCTGCATGACCTCAAGCATAAGGCAAGAGGTCTAGAACAGAAATGGCTTCATTCAAAATTATAAGTATTCCACCTTGCGTGGCATGATGCTATCTTAGACTGTAAGCATGCATTATTGGCTACAAAGCGGACCTATTACTCTGATTTGATCAACAAAAACAAGCATAACTCAAAGTTCTTGTTTGACATGGTGGCAACACTTATTGATGGACAACCATCTGTAGTTTGCTCTCCTTTTATAGCACAAGATTTCCTGGATTACTTTGAGAAGAAAATAGAAGACATTAGGTATGTTATAGGTTAAACATTAAGTTAAACATATCTTGCCTTAACCCAGCCACTACACCCTGCTATTGAGCTGGGCGCCATTACTGAGGTATTACCTAGATTTACAGAATTTGACAGTATCTCATTAGGCATGCTGACAAAACTAACTCGTAACGTCAACAAAAAGCACAACCTGTTTATTTTATCCTACACCAACAAAACTGTTTAAGGACCTGTGGCCCACTCTTCGGCTGACTGTGCTGGAAATTATAAATCTTTCTTTAACTTCTGGATTTGTTCCTAAATGTTTCAGATCTGCAGTGATTAAACCATTACATAAGAAACCTAATCTTGACCCTAGTGTATTGAAAAACTATGGGCCGATATCAAATCTATCATTTTGCTCTAAAATTCTGGAAAAAGTGGTGTCACAGCAGCTCGTGGACTATTACTGAGAATAATCTCTTTGAGCCACAGCGACAGCTCTCACTAAAGTGGCGAATGATCTTCTGCTTACAATGGATTCGGACACCACTACGGTTCTGGTGCTGTTAGATCTCAGTGCTGCATTTGATACCTTGGATCATCATATTCTAATTATTTTGGGATTACTGGGAAGGCCCTTACATGGCTGACGTCATACTTGACCAGTCGTTCTCACTGTGTTTTGTACAGTAACACTACCTCTAACCTTAGTGACATGAAATTTCGGGTTCCACAGGGGTCTGTCTTAGGCCCCCTGCTTTTCTCTTTTTATATAGCACCCCTTGGGCACATATTGCGGCATTTTGAGATTGCCTTTCACTGCTATGCCGATGCATGCCATGATACATGCCGATAACTGCTGGTAATCTTGTTTACATAATAATAATTTATTAGACACCCAAGCATAACAGAAATTCACTCATATGACCAAACTCATAACAGAAAAGTCAAAAACAAAAAGAAATATAAGAAAATAAATCAAATACATGGTGCCTAAAGGTGTAGGCAGAAGCAACACTTATCCACGCCTACCCTCCTTTATAAAATCATCAGGCATATATGTCTGTTCATAGACATTTATACCCAACACAATCTGAACACAGCAGCACCTAGTTACAGATAAAAGAAGTCAAATATTTCTCCAGACAACTCATAAAAAAAAAAAAATAAATGAAGGTTCCAGTACAACAGCCTCTACATATAACACAACTCAACCCTAATAATCCAATACATATCTACCAAATACCATTTGTTTGTATAAATGTTTGAACCGGTTAATATCTGGACATTGCTTAAGTTTCTCTGGTAAATTATTCCATTTTTTTGGGTCACAGATGGAAACACAAAAGCACCTCCTAGTCGTCCTAGCACCCGCAATTTTAAAATAAAACGTACCCCTTAAATTATACCTTCCCTCTCTCAACATAAAATATTCTTGAATTCTGAGAGGCAATTGTTTATTTCTTGCTTTATGCATCAGTTGAACAGTCTTAAATGTAATCATATCATAAAGTTTTAATATCTTTGATTAATAAATAACGGATTGGTATGATCCCGAAACCCTGAATTATGAATTATTCTTAATGCTCTTTTTTGAAGGATGAATAATGATTGTAAAGTAGTTTTATAGTTATTACCCCAAACGTCCGCACAGTATGTCAAATAAGGTGCAATCAATGTACAATACAAAGTATGTAGTGATTTACCATCTAAAGTGTACTTTGCCTTATTCAATATTGCAATACTTTTAGAGACTTTCTTTTGAATATGATGAATATGAGCTCTCCAGTTAATTTTATCATCAATAATCACACCTAAAAACTTATTTTCCTTGACACAATCTAGATTTACCCCAAGTATATTTAACTGTATTTGTATATCCAATTTATAATTTCCAAATAACATCATTTTGGTTTTTGCCCAATTTAATGACAATTTGTTCATGTCAAACCAACTCTTCAGCTTTATCATTTCGACACTCAAATCAAACAATAATCGCTGCAAATTCTCTCCAGAACAAAACAAGTTTGTGTCATCAGCAAAGAGAACTGCTTTAAACACATTGGAAACTTTACATAAATCATTAATATATAAAATAAATAATTTTGGTCCCAGCACAGAGCCCTGGGGAACCCCACAAACAATGTCCAGATATGTAGAATTGCAGTCCCCGATTTTAACAAACTGCTTCCGGTTTTGCAAATAACTTTTAATCCAGTTCAGAGCCACTCCTCTAATCCCATAAAGTTCCAACTTTTTAAATAATATGTTATTATTGATTGTATCAAAAGCCTTTTTTAAGTCAACAAATAGACGTATTACTAATTCCCTTTGGTCCACATGTTAATTAATCTCTTCGATTGAATTGCACAAAGCCAAAGCCGTGGACCTTTTCGCTCTGAACCCATATTGACTGTCATCAAGCAAGTTGTGAAGTTCAATAAATCTATCCAGTCTGTTATTGTATACTTTTTCCAGTATCTTAGAGAATTGTGACAATATAGACACAGGCCTGTAGTTATTAAAAAGATGTTTGTCACATAAAATCCTTAGAAGATTGCCTCACATCAGTGAGAAGTTGGATGTCTAGAAACTGCCTACTTTTAAACTCTGATAAGACTGAAATTATGGTTCTTGGTCCAGTGAGACATCGGCATCAATTTGAACAGTTAACGCTCAGCCTAGGATTGTGTCATACATCACACTGACAAAGTGAGGAACCTTGGGGTAATTTTTGATCCTACATTGTCCTTTGACTTCCACATTAGAAATATTATGAGGACTGCTTTATTCCACCTGCCGTCACCTTTTCAGCCACGCAGGACTTTTGTAAAATTGCTTTGTTATGAGTTTTTTTGTTTTTGTTGTTGAATTGTGTGCCGAATAAACTCATTCATTCATTCAAAATATAGCAAAGATTCGGCCCATCCTGTCTATGGCTGATGCTGAGACCCTGATCCATGCATTTATCTCTTCAAGATTGGACTACTGCAATGTTCTATTTTCTGGTTTATCGCAGTCCAGCATTAGGGCTCTCCAATTGGTTCAAAATGCTGCAGCCAGACTTTTGACACGAAGCAGAAAGTTCGACCACATTACACCCATTTTAGCATCCCTTCACTGGCTTCCTGTCCCAGTGAGATCAGATTTTAAGGTTCTGCTATTAGTCTATAAAATTGTTCACGGACTGGCACCTCCCTACCTAGCTGATCTGATTAAACCTTACGTACCGGCCCGGGCTTTGCATTCTCAAGGTGCAGGACTGCTTTGTGTCCCTAGAGTGAATAAGAAGTCTGCAGGTCATAGAGCTTTCTCTTATCGTGCCCCTGTTCTGTGGAATGATCTCCCTGCATCAATAAAACAGTCAGATTCTGTGGAGATTTTCAAGTCCAGACTTAAGATGCACTTATTTTCCCTTTCGTATGGCTAGCATGCTGGTATAGTTTTGTTTAATGCTTTTTACTCTTTTAATTAATTTTTTAGGAAACGGAGCATGCTGCGGCCTCAAATTTACCTAAATTATGCATCTTTTAGTGAAGCTTCAGGCTAGTGGCTGGCGATCACCTTAGTATTTCTTCTGTTTTTCTTGTTGTTTAATGCTGGCAAATTATACTGTATTTCTTGTCTTTCTGATGCCTGAGTCTGTTTTTTTTTCTCTCTGTTTAAGGTGCAGCTCCATCCAGAGATGGGAGTTGTGTTCGTGTTGGTGATCCTCCTGTCCTGTGCACCAACAGCATTTCCTGTATATTTGTTTTGTAAATAGTTTTGTAATTTGTGTCTGTAGCATGGCCCAAGCAGAGGGCCACCCCTTTGAGTCTGGTCTGCTTGAGGTTTCTTCCTCAGAGGGAGTTTTTCCTTACCACTGTTGTTCTGGCGGTTAGTAAGGTTTGATCTTACTTGTGTGAAGTGTCTGTTGTGATTTGGCACTATATAAATGAAAATAAATTGAAATTGAAAAATTAGTGCATTATTTAAAATGAAAAAACATGCTATATTTTAACTTTGTACAAATGACAGAATTGACATTAATGGAGTTATTCTATCCGGATTAATTAAATTTTAAATCAAAACCATATGTCAAAACTGCTTTATTTTCCAAGACCTCTGCCTCACGGTGGCATTGCTATAACCTGTTAATGAATAATGGCTTGTTTTGTGTGTGTACAGTTGAGCTTAGCACCTCTCAACTGCTTCATTGTTTGGGTCTGCGGTCGCCTTTTATGCTACCAGAAGCGATTGTGGTGTTAAAACTCAAAATCAGGTTGTTAGTAGTTTACTGAAAGTTAGCGGTTTTTGGTTAGCTGTAGTTTCTGATAATTTTTTGGGTGGTTTATTGGTTTAGCTTTATAAAAGATAACGTTTCACTTGGCTGATTAGCTGTTATCAAAGCTAAGTTTTTGGTTAGCTGTGCCCACCGTTATTACTGTTGTCTGTTTGTGCTCTGCAGAGGTATGCAGGGGCGTGTGCTCTTGGTGCAGAGCAGGTGGAACACCTCTCACACAGACATTTCTCATTCCACTGACTTTAGTTTGTATTTTTTGTCTGCATACAAACTGCGGTATGTCTAAAACAGAACAGGTGATCCAAAGGTTGGTTGGGGATTTTCCCACCTCCAGGTAGTTTAATGTGAGGAGTGAACTCAGAGGACTCAATGACTGACAGCAACTGGATTTCAATTTTAGATGTCTTATTAAAAGATGCCTTCACTGAACAGAGAGTTGCTACGACAGCTTGCAAGCTGCCCTCACATGGCGCTCTACTTACGTCTTCCGTCTGCTCTTGACCTCACACCCAGATGGGTGGGACGTTGCCCTGCACATGGATCAGTAGGGCTATGTTATTGGTTGAAAAATGTTGCATTTGACATTTATATGCGGTGACTGCTTGCATTGTATATCTGAACCGGTGTTGCAGACCCAACTGTTGTGTGGGCCGCTGAAGAGGAGGTACTGCTGGCCCACCACCACCAGATGGCACCCTGCTTGAAGTGCGGGCTTCAAGCAAGAGAGGGCGTCATAGCAACCGGGAGCACCAGCTGTCACTCATCCACATCACCACCACCTTAAAGGCCGGACTGCAACTCCACCTCCCCGCCGAGAAATCAGCTACCTTGGAGGTAATTTCTCTGCTGACTTAAAACTGAATAATAGTCTGAACTCTTTTGCAGCCGTTTTCCTGTGGTGTTTCCTTATCTGCTGGATTGGCGTTTGGTGTGATTAGCGACGGCTTCGCCTCACATCCCAACCAGATAAGTGGTTAAACAGGAGCTGCACGAGTGTGTGATTGGAGGTGGAGGTGCTCCCTCCCAAAAGAACACAGACTGTGGGATTACTGAGTGTGCGTACTCACACTCACCTGTGCTGTTTTTGTTATTTCATCATAAAAGGTGGCAGAAGTGATCAAAGCATCGTGGCTAAATGAGCTGCTAGCTGATGCATTCACTGCATGTCGGTCATTTCAAAGCGTCACGGAATTTCGTTGAGTTTCTGCTTAAAACGGCCTTGTTTCTGCTTAAAACTGACTTTAGAATGATTTAAGAGGTTTTACCTTTATCATCTAATAATAATTAATAATAATTAATTTATTAATAATTAATAAAGTTAATAATTCCACTAATCCATTTGATTGCTTTGGATGAAGAGAGTCCGTCTGCTGTGGACTGAAATGACGCATGCGCAGATGCAAAAGGTGGACGATTTTGTCTGTGTAGTGTGGTAAATGAAAGAACAGTATGTATCATGGTATCCCAGAGGAGATATGAAGTTATCAAATAGACCAATGACAAGGTCGTGAGACATACTGCCCAATAGGTACACAGTGTGTTTTAAAATGGATGGTCACGTCTCCATTCTTAAAGCCCTGGTCACACGACACTTACGATGGACACTGAAGCCAAAACAAACAAGAAATCTGGACTTACATTGACTTTCGACGACATCGTTTAACTGTCGTCCAGCTTAGTTTCTGTAGCTGGCGCTTCGTCAGAATTTTCAAACTGTTGAAAAATGTGAACGAATCCCGACAACAACCTCAATTCGTCTGTATTCTGTTTTGCTTTATGTGTTGATGGTTCGTCATTGTTTGCATCATCACCATCAGTGTTCCGTTTGACGTCGTCCAACTTTGTCCAACCTCCCAAGTGTGACGTCTTGCACGAACATTGACAATATCTGAACAGATCAATAACTAAAGCTCCGACGAGCTAAACGTGACTCGTCCATGTGTGGGACGAAAAGCAGCGTTGTCATACAGAAACAACAGCAGCAAGAACGTTTTATCAACTACTTTCATTATATACGGCTGGAACATGCGTGTGTGCACACATTATTGTTATGAAGACAAACCTGTTGTCAAGACAACCAGACCCCGCTCCTGCCGGTGTTGTGGACATGAACACAGCCTGGCTGCACTCGGTCTCATACCCGCTGTCAGTCATGTCATCAAGAATGTTTCGTTTTGATTTTGTTTAAAGCCTTAAGGTTCGCTTCATTTTTCTTTTGTTAGTTTCGGTTTTGTTTCATTACTTTTGGCACTCTGGACTCGCAGGCTTTTCAGTGATGGGAGAAGTGCAGGATCATTCGTTCACGATTTGTGACGTGACTTTTTTCCTTTGTTCAGCTATCGTTGTGTGCCGTGTGACTGGGCCCTAAAATAAACAGCACAAAGTTCCGTTTACACAAACACTTGTGTTCACACAAGATTAATAAAACCTGCAGGTCAGGATTGTTTTACAAAAGTTAAAAGGTGCTAAACTACTGGCATGGATGCATGCCATCTGTAAGGTGCACTGGGATGTGGGGAAATACTGAGGATATCTGGTGATGATGACCCCCCCATATAGACCCGTCCATTCAATCATACTGCACTCAGGACAAGATTTATATGGAGGCAGCAGGTGATCGGCAAATATTTTGTGGGTTTTGCAAGCTGATCACACTTCATGTTCATCAATAAGGTAAGAAAGCAGACCCGGCTGGCCGGGTGGCTGGCACGCTCTCTCTCTCTCTCCATCTCCAAAAATATGTCATGGAAAAAGGGGGGATGTTTTTGTAATGTGGCTGTCTTGTATTTGGTCCAGTATGGTATTATGACACATTGCATTTGTGCTACAACATCTTTCCCTCTAGTCTGTGTGCATCTGATTTTTACTTATTTTTATTCAGTGTGTCACCCCCCCCCACCGCCCAGCCCAACCCACATTCCACAAGTTGTGGGGTTTATTAGAGATGGGTGTGAGTGTTGGACATTTGAAAAATGACTAAGTGTTGCATAAAATGTTGTATTTGGAAATAGGAGACTGATGTCATCTGACATGTGCACCTTCACTAACTAAACTGCACACAGTCTTGTCTGGCGAGTGCAGCTGTCACACACCGCACATCTGTTTGTCCATGCACATAATAACAACATTCAAACATATTTACCTCAGAGTGAGTGTATATTCGCCTTTAACCTTACTGGAAGAATTTCTGACCAGGAACGTGCCATCAGGAGTATTTCTCATCATTTCATTCACTTCCTCTCTGCGCACACACACATACAAACACAGTTTTAAATCATTTGTACTGGTGTTAAAGGAAACAGCTAAACACAAAAACAAAGTGAGGAAACAATGTTTTGGAATCTTAAAACAAAGGCTCCAAAAGCTGCACCCATTGACTATCCATGAGGTAGTTTGTATTATATAATGGCTGAGTGGATCCTTCTCATTTGATTGGTGGCTTGTACAGTAGTGTTCAGAATAATAGTAGTGCTATGTGACTAAAAAGATTAATCCAGGTTTTGAGTATATTTCTTATTGGTACATGGGAAACAAGGTACCGGTAGATTCAGTAGATTCTCACAAATCCAACAAGACCAAGCATTCATGATATGCACACTCTTAAGGCTATGAAATTGGGCTATTAGTAAAAAAAAAAGTAGAAAAGGGAGTGTTCACAATAATAGTAGCATCTGCTGTTGATGCTACAAACTCAAAACTATTACATTCAAACTGCTTTTTTTAGCAATCCTGTGAACCACTAAACTAGTATTTAGTTGTATAACCACAGTTTTTCATGATTTCTTCACATCTGCGAGGCATTAATTTTGTTGGTTTGGAACCAAGATTTTGCTCGTTTACTAGTGTGCTTGGGGTCATTGTCTTGTTGAAACACCCATTTCAAGGGCATGTCCTCTTCAGCATAAGGCAACATGACCTCTTCAAGTATTTTGACATATCCAAACTGATCCATGATACCTGGTATGCGATATATAGGCCCAACACCATAGTAGGAGAAACATGCCCATATCATGATGCATGCACCACCATGCTTCACTGTCTTCACTGTGAACTGTGGCTTGAATTCAAAGTTTGGGGGTCGTCTCACAAACTGTCTGCGGCCCTTGGACCCAAAAAGAACAGTTTTCCTCTCATCAGTCCACAAAATATTCCTCCATTTCTCGTTAGGCCAGTTGATGTGTTCTTTGGCAAATTGTAACCTCTTCTGCACATGTCTTTTATTTAACAGAGGGACTTTGCAGGGGATTCTTGCAAATAAATTAGCTTCACACAGGCGTCTTCTAACTGTCACAGCACTTACAGGTAACTCCAGACTGTCTTTGATCATCCTGGAGCTGATCAATGGGTGAGCCTTTGCCATTCTGGTTATTCTTCTATCCATTTTGATGGTTGTTTTCCGTTTTCTTCCACGCGTCTGTTTTTTTTTTTTTTTTTTTGTCCATTTTAAAGCATTGGAGATCATTGTAGATGAACAGCCTATAATTTTTTGCACCTGCGTATAAGTTTTCCCCTCTCCAATCAACTTTTTAATCAAACTACGCTGTTCTTGATTAGGGGAGGTGATGGTCTAGTGGTTAAGGTGTAGGGCTTGAGTCCAGAAGATCATGGGTTCAAATGGGCAAGGCCTTTAATCCCCTATTGCTCCCGGTGTGTAGTGAGCGCCTTGTATGGCAGCACCCTGACATCGGGGTGAATGTGAGGCATAATTGTAAAGCACTTTGAACGTCTGATGCAGATGGAAAAGCGCTATATAAATGCAGTCCATTTACCATTTACCATTCTTCTGAACAATGTCTTGAATGTCCCATTTTCCTCAGGCTTTCAAAGAGAAAAGCATGTTCAACAGGTGCTGGCTTCATCCTTAAATAGGGGACACCTGATTCACACCTGTTTGTTCCACAAAATTGACGAACTCATTGACTGAATGCCACACTACTACTATTGTGAACACTCCCTTTTCTACTTTTTTTTACTAATAGCCCAATTTCATAGCCTTAAGAGTGTGCATATCATGAATGCTTGGTCTTGTTGGATTTGTGAGAATCTACTGAATCTACTGGTACCTTGTTTCCCATGTAACAATAAGAAATATACTCAAAACCTGGATTAATCTTTTTAGTCACATAGTACTACTATTATTCTGAACACTACTGTATGTCACATGACATGGATTATTCATACCATTTGCCATTGTGTTTCATTGACCGTGCAATAGTTCTTTTTTAGTGTGTGATTTTGGTGCTATATGAAATGTGCTATATTGCATGATCCAACCACCATGTGCACTCACATTACTGGGGGCAGCGTATATAGCTAAACGTCTGTTGTTAGCAGACGATGATTTGAAGGAGCTAACTGTCGGTGCTAATTCTTCTCACACAAAAAAACCCAAATCCACTATGCTGTCTGGAGGCAAGAAGAGCTGTTAGGATGAAAAGCTGGACAAATTACATGAAGTCTTTTTTTTTTATTTCAATTCAATTTAATCAGCTTATAAAGTGCCAAATCACAACAAAAGCTGTCTCAAGGCACCTCACAAAGAACAGTTCAATATAAAATTTAAAATAAATAAATACAAATAAAAAAAAATTCAATACGTAATTAAAAACAGAAGTAAAAGAATAAAACAGATTAAAAAATATTATCTTTCATAAGTAGGGATGGGTATCGAGAACCGGTTCCTTTCGGGTATCATTAAGAAATGATTCGATCCACCAACATCATTAAGCTTTGTGCTTAATGATTCTGTTATCAGTTCTTCAGAGTGGCCGTTGTTTTGGGGGGGTGTTTGTCTGGAAAATGATCATTTCTCTACATTGATTACAGACCCTGCAGCGGGTCAACTTTTCTGCAGCGCAGCTTTGCTTTGAACCTTGAACCAATCGAAGCAGTGGTTCGCAGATTGAAGCAATGCTTCGATCTATTGCTTCGTTTATTCTTTCTTTCGCTTAATTTTCCCCTGCTAAAGCCCTAAAGAGCATATGTCTGTGAGTATTATTTACTGACCTGTTATGATCTTCTGAAACAGTTGATAGATGTATTTTATAACTTAAAACGGGAGCGATGCTAACGCGTTAGCATGTCTAAGGCATTTTCCATTTTAAAAGTTAGCATTAAGCAGTTGCAGCTCTCATCACGTTCGGGTGCATTTGTTTTCAAATTGTAATAGTTCTTAAATTTATTTTTGTTTATATATTAATAATCTAATGATTATTATATACAATATGTACTTATTATATACAATTTTAGAGAAAGAGACAAAAAGAATCTGAATATAAACACAACAGAAAATATAAAACCAACTAACAATGAACATAAATAAATAAATACAGAAATAAATGTTTCCTATGAACACCAAGTGACTCTTACACCTCCACTTCATCCCTGTTTTATTTATTTGTTTCGGTCAACCCATATTTTCAATGTGTTAATTTCTTCAGTGATTTCCTCCAGAATTATCTGCCAAGCTAGGAAAGTTGTTTTTTTTTCTCACCTAAATGGATGCTGTACTCACTGCAGTTTATTGTCTGGAATAGTCCCAGATTGCATTTCAGAGCTTCTAGAATTCAAACATTTTCGTGCAGGTGGTGTTGGGGGTAATTTTGGGTTTCAGCTTTTTTGTTTTTCACCACTTTCATCCCTGAATATGGCAATCGTGAGTCAATTTTGTGCGTATTAAAGTTACTAACTGGGACTCCTGTCTTGTTGCGAGAAAGAAATGAGACTCGTCCTCTGTTCTGTTCACACAGCTCCAAACGTTGCACGGCTTTCTGTCAAGTTAGACCGATAGAGTCCAGTCTGAATTAATAACTTCAAAGTGAAACACCGTTTTGTTTATTTTTATTTATGTCCAAGAGATCAATTTCATATTTATTTACTTTAAGACTCAATGAAATACATAGAAAACCTGTAAAGCCTACTTTTAGTACAAAATTCACGAGGTATCGATAAGGGAATCGATAAGGAATTGGATCGATAAGCAGAATCGATAATGGCATCGATATCGATAAAATCTTATCAATACCCATCCCTATTCATAAGAAAGAGAATAAAAATAGGTTTTAGGTCTTGACTTAAAAATGCCCAGGGACTCTGACTGCCTGACAGTCGCAGGAAGACCATTCCACAGAGTGGGTGCACGATAAGAAAAAGCTCTTTGACCTGCTGATTTCTTCACCCTGGGAACACAGAGAAGTCCCGCATCCTGCAACCGCAAAACAAGGGCCGGCACATAGGGTTTCACCAGATCAGCCAGATAAGACAGCACCACTCCATGAACAACTTCATAAGTCAATAACAAAACCTTAAAATCTGCTCTCACAGAGACAGGAAGCCAGTGTAAAGATGCCAAAATGGGTATGATATGTTCAAACCTTCTGCTTTGTGTCAAAAGTCTGACAGTAGTGTTCTGAATCAGCTGAAGACCCCTACCACTGGACTGCAGTAAATCTGAAAACAGGACATGACAATAATCTAACTTAGAAGAAACAAAAGCATGAACCAGGGTCTCAGCATCAGCCATAGACAGGGTGGAGCAGATCTGCGCTATATTTGGCAGATGGAAAAAAAGCAGTCCTAGTACCATCCCTGATGTGGAGGTCAAAGGACAGCGTGGGATCAAAAATTACCCCAAGGTTCCTCATTTTGTCCATATGATGTATGACACACGAACCCAGGCTGAGCGCAAGCTGGTCAAATTGATGCTGATGTCTCGCTGGGCCAAGAACCATCACAGGAATAAGTAAAAAGTGGATGTACACGAAGTGAATGCAAGGCATCACAGACTACATCATCACAATTTTGGCCTCCAAATTAAAGTTCATGTTGGACAGTTAAGCACTAGTGGAACATCAAAATATAAGACCCTTTTCTCTTGTTTATAAATGAATAAAATATCAAATGACAAGGATCCATTTTAGCTGTTATATAAAACAAATAATTAATGTTTTTTCATTCTTTCAATGGAATGAATATTTAATTCAAAGAAAGATGGAATGTTCCATCTTTCACCTCATGAAATATTTGTACTATTGAACTCATAAACATTCATTATTTATATAACAGTTTATTAGTTAAAATTAACATGGTTTTTGAAGTCACAATGGAATGAAAACTCTGGCCTTATTCATATTTTTCAAGTTTACGAGGTCTATTAGAAAAGAAACCAAGCGCGATGAGCGGCTCGGTGCCAACGCGCGAATCCATCTGCACGTCTTTCATTACAAAATCTTTAACAGTGGAATGTCCGGATAAACTGCTGATCCCGAGCTCTTCTGAAACTTCTCTGTTCTCTCACGACGTCCTGGGTCAACAGAGGCTTAAATTTGGAAGTTTTCGGCTCGAAACAGGCTGACGACAGCGGCTCGGAGCACGGCGTGCCGTCCGGCGCCGTGGGCTGTCCTTAAAGCCACAGTAACACTCCATAATCTCTCATCAGCCGTTAAAATTTTCACCGAAAACCGTCTGAATTTCTTGAATGGTGTCCACTTGGATGTGCCTTACAGTTTCAGAAAAAAATTTTGATCAAGCAAAGCGCCAGTCTCTCAGGAAGAAGTCAGACAAAGGAATTCCGACGAGGGGGGTGGACCAGTGCTCACTCAAAACCTGCCCACAGGTGAATGACGCAACCGACAGGCGTGAAAAAACTCACACATGCGCACGAGGGTTCAAGCTTGTCTGACGCAATCACACGTGATTCAAATCCATATAGTTTTTGAAAAAATAAAAAGGTCGGTTTCTTTCTAATAGACCTCGTATATGTTAGTATACTACGATAATAGTTTGGGCAAATGTCAAAACCTTTCCCCATTATTTTCTCATAATGTTAAATAGTTCTCATGACATAATTTTTTTTTAAATTATCGTATATACAGTAATTAATCTGTGCAGCTCCAATTTTATTAACATTTGGAAATTTCACTTTTTTCACTGACATAATAATAAAGAAAAATCATTTGAAACAATCACATTTTGCAAAGAATCATTAACATGCATAAGATATTTCCACAATAATGTAACAGTGTGTGATCAGGTCATATAAAAAGGACTCAGTACCTCGAGATGTTGCCCCAGTACCACTCAGCACTGGATAAGAGTTTGTCTTCAGCACTGCAGTCAGCCATTTCCATGTTCTTCAGTTCTTGTGGACACAATTATAGAATTTTAAATGTTACTACCTTAAAGGTCATTTTTATTGAATGGCTTTACTTAATGCTGTGGTACATTTAGTAAGAGTGCAAAACATCAAAAACACCAGGTCTCATTTTTCTCCTTAAACAAAAAAGCCGCCAACTGTTGTTTTGGCAGCGATAGACTACTTCAGCAAAGTGAGAGGACTCATCACAAAAAAAAAAAAAAAGGAAAATACAATTTGACATAAAACTTGCCAAATCAACATGCAGATATGTATTTGAACCTGTGTGATAATTCTGAGTAATATGAGAGAAGCCAAAAAATAATATATATATAAAAAAAATACAGTATTTAATACATAAGTTATGAAACACTCAATTTTTGTCAGTCACCTGACACTGAAATGAGGTGTCCTCCTGGTGATAACGCGGCTGACATACATTAAATTTTATCTTAATATTTAAGCACATAAAGGTTGCACTGGTGCTTCAATAAAACTCTTTTAATAATGTAATGAGTGAGAGTTAATAAGCTAAGAGTCTTAACAGTTGCATATTGTCATTGCCACAATATGAGCTCATGACAGAGCAAATCTATTCATGCTGCAAGCAGTCTGTTCTAATAAGAGTTAGGGAAAAGGTTCAGGGATTACCTCCTTGCTGAGCCGGAACCATGTCATCAGCCTGAGCGGGGGAAGGATGATCCTGGAGCACTGTGAAGGTGTGCAGCAGAGCCTCTTTGTCGTTGCCCATTTGGCCCATCACAGGCTTCAAGAACTCTGGAACATAAATCGTTGAACAGCTTTGTGTTACTGTGCACGTCGGTCAGTGTCTGCGATCTACGTGCACACTGCCGGCCTACTGGGAGTTATGTTTGCATTGCTCAGTCTTGCACCATCTGGGAGACACTGTCCAGACTAGTTTACTGACAGGTGACACTGCCCGCCTGCCCAAAATACCAGGACTGGCACTCCTCAGCACTCGGGCACACTCAGCAGGCCTTAATGCTGGTTAGTGCTCATACTCTCCAAACAAACAACAGCTGTCTGTGGGGTGATGCCCCATCGGACTGAAGGACAGGATCCGATGTACTGTTGTGTCTGTTAGTGGAGCCTCAGAGAAGCTTGGTAAAAGTCAGAAGCTGTCAGTCACATTTTTTTTTCTCTTTACCAGAATGATATTTATACACGGACGACAACTCAACATGGGTTTGTGTATGCATGCACAAGTGTATGTACGTGTGTGTGTGTGTACACAATGTCATGCTGTTAGCAGATGATGTAAATCATCCCGTCAGCACTTGTGATGGAATGTTCACAGATGCATTAAATCGCCTCTGCAGACTGAACCGTGTGCTGGAGGAATCGCATGTATGCAGTTGTAAAATTAGACAATATGTGAACTCATTAACCCAACGCCAGCAAACCGTGATCTGTTAAAACTTGCCAGTTACAAAAACCCAATAAATGTTCTGTGTGAAATATATGTTAAATTGAGGCGAATCATTCTCCTCTGTAAACCATGTGATCCCAGCTGTTACATCTTATTCTGTTGTGTAATAAAATAGAATGCATACACATTTAATATTTTGATACTAGTGCAGTGCCCGTAGGAAGTTTGTATTCCGATAGAAAATTTGGAGTTTAAGCAGATTTCTCATGGATGGTCGTATGAGGCTATGTTTGAAGGTGAGATGTACAAAGACGTGTACTTATGTTATATTATATTATTATTTGAACATAGTATTTCATATTGTTTTAAAAAAAAATCAGTTTTATTATCAATTATATGAAAATAAAAGGATTCCTATTAAACAGGTTATTGGAAGAGAGTCAGACAAAATTAAACAGTACATTTAGAATATTTGAAACAGCAAATCCTCAGTACTAGTGTGCCTTGATAGATAGAGTGGCGACATGACGAGTTGAAAAAATCAGTCATGTGACTCGTGGTGCCATCTTGGGTTCAAAATAGCGTTTGCTGTTAATCTCTCTGCATGTAAATCCAGCTATTTTATTTATTCGCTGAAAGTGACGGGTTGTTGTGCATTTGGATGCACAAATAGACACAACAAGGGCTTCAAGATGCACAGATTCCCTTCAGATCAAAACAGAAGAAAAATTTGGGAAAATAAAGCCAGCCGTGTGGGATGGAAGCAACTTCATCGTCAAAGTTTTGACAGGTAAAATTATTTTTCAGTCCCATGTACAGTAAAACTCACCTAAAAAGTCAGCATATAAACCAAATATTCACAGTCATTGGACAAAAAAGTCCCAAAGTTTTTGTATTGTTTTCCACGTAATAAACATCGTATATAACAGATTTTGTACAGCGGATTTTTCGCTCACATCGGAAAAAATGTCCCATCCAATCACAATGTATTTCCATTAAACCCCTCGCATGTGGGACCGGAGTCATTTCCGTAATTAAAAGTCCGACCATTTTTTTTTTTTCACACCGTGCTCAGACTCGGAGGCTGCAGGCTGTGTAGTGAAAGCAACAAACACTGCTTTTGCAGTGTGCACGCTGATTACATTTTGATAATGGATCAAATACATTTGGTAGAAAAAAAATTTTCAGAGGAAATTTTGACCTGGCCATTAAATGAGGTGCACGTCCCGATTCAGGATTCACCGTAGATGTTTGGCACCTCCTGACTGTAACTAATCCATTACATACATATCGCTCACATTGGATAAATGTCTGATCACAATGTTTTTCCATTAAAAACCCAGAGCAGTCTGGACATGCAAAGTAACAGAGGTAAAAATTAAAGTTCAGCACTCTGACACTCACCGATTTCAGGAAAGTGGGACCAGAGTCATTTCCCTGATTAAAAGCCAGACTGTTTATTTTTTCAAACCGTGTTCGGACTGGGACCTGAAGCCTGACGTGCACCTGTTAAATCAGACAGGCTGTGATTTGACACTTTTCTGCTTTTACTCCTTTGTCTGCCATTATATTATAATAGTTTTTACAGTGCAGTTACAAATCGATCAGAAAGGTCTGCAACTTTACAGCACAAAGTCAGTAAAAGAGGAAATTGTTCAGCTTAGCTTTGGAGATTGATGACTGTAGAAAAGAAAAGCTTGTTGAGGGTCAAATTAGTCCATAATACTGCATAATCCAGAGATGGAGAACTTTAAAACTGTCACGTGCGTCATTGTATGACACGGAGTTACACAGCAGCAGCTGCATAAATCAGGCTTTAAATGAATTAAATAAATAATCACAAATTGTACATTTCTGTCAATTTGACAGCTTAACTATTTTTCTATTAATTTTCATAGCACCTGTACCTGGATGTGTTGTTGTATGTGGTTAAATGATTTTAAAAAATGATGAAAACATTAAAGGTTCATTAAGTAGTTCAGTGCAGTTGGAACCAAAATGGTGCCATGTTCTGAGTTGATCCCACTCTCTCAATTAAGGCACTCTAGTCAGCACCCCACCTCCTGAACACAGCTTATTTAAACTTGAAATCACAGCAAATATAAGAATTTATTCAGTTTATGTACTTACTGAAACTTTGTAGAAATTGTGGGAAAATATATTTTATTCAGCTTATGTACTTATTGGGGCAGCATGGTGGGTTAGTGGTTAGCACTGTTGCCTCACAGTAAGAAGGTCATGAGTTTGATCCCCACCTGGCCTTTCTGTGTGGAGTTTGCATGTTCTCCCGGGTTTGTGTGGGTTGCTGCTGCTTCCTCCCACATCCAAAGACATGCAGGTTAGGTGGATTTGAAACTTTAAATTGTTCGTAGGTGTGCATGCAGGTGTGACTGTGTTAGTTTGTCTATATATGGCCCTGTGACAGACTATAAATGTAGCCATCAAAAATCCGAACACTTCCTTTGTAGATGAAGGGGGTATGAAGGACTTATCTCTCAATGGGCACAACTGCTGTACTGCTGGAATGGTTATCCCCGTCCATTTTTCCAAGTTTTTAATAACCTCCCTCCAAAAATGAAAAGACCAATGGACATTCCCAGAAACAGTGAAAGTACGTTCCAATACGTATTTATGCCACATTTCCAACAAATATTACTCTGTAGTAATCACATTTTGAACAGCTTTGATGGTGTAAAATAATGGCAATATATAATTTTGTAATGGATAAATTTCCTTCTAGCATCTCTATTTGCCCAGCCTATATTTGAAATTATATTACTGCACACCTCTTCGCTAATTTCAATTTGTAAATCCCTTTCAGTCTTAAGGGCCCCTTCACACATAACACGATTGAAGCCGACTAGTGCACAAAGGAGGAATTGTATGCCATTCGTGAAAAATCGGAGCCACCTCCAACACCTCATACACTTGTCACCATAACATTCTTGCACACAAGCAGCCCAAAGACAGCGAATGCCCTGCGCGTGCTCATTCAATCCCCCTCTCGGCAGGTGTCAGCCAAATTCCAGATGTCACACACGAACATCTAACACTGCTCGCTGCACACTTAGAAAAGGCGGGGCTATTCACGGTAGAGTGCCTTAATTGAGAGAGTGGCATCAACTCAGAACATGGCGCCATTTTGGTTCCAACTGCGCTGAACTACTGAATGAACCTTTTATGTTTTCAACATTTTTTTAAATCATTTAACTACATACAGCAACACATCCAGTTACAGGTGCTATCAAAATGAATATAAAACTAGTTAAACTATCAAATTTACATACATTTACAATTTATGATGATTTATTTAATTAATTTAAAGCCAGATTTTATGCTTCTGCAGCTCTGTAACTCCGTGTCCTGCAATGACCAACTGGTCTCATGGCAACTCATGATTCAGCAGCACAAAATATACATTAATCTATTGGTTGTGATATTGTGAGGAAAAGTCCCTCATTTTCCTCACGGCAGCACAAAGTCATTCTAATTCATTCCGTGATGGCTGCACGAAATTAAAAATGAAGCAGGGGGGTCGGGGTGGTTATGGTTAGGGTGGGGGGAAAGAGTAAGAATAGGTTATGGTGAAGGTTAGGGTCGGGGCAGGAGTAGGGTTAGGAATAGTGAGTTAAAAAAACCTGTCACGAAAATTTGACTCATTTCGTGACAGGTGCACAAAAAAAATGTGAGACAGATACCCTATATTTAAAGGGTATCCAACTTTCTTTGCAGATAAATTGGTGTATAGTGGCTACTGTCATCAGCATGTCACTCGGCAGGTTAGCCTTGGTCATTTAATCGTACCTATTCCAAAGTCCCACTGTATGAGGAGAACAGTGTTATTTAGATCCTCAGAAGCATGGAACCATTTGTCTTGGGGTATAAGGCAAATAAACTGTAGATATTATTTTAAGAAGATTTTAAAACAAAACTGTATGGAATGAATTGAAAAAAGCATAGATTTTGGACAGAGTTCAATGTGAAGGATTATGAATTGAATTTGTTCACTGTATGGAGTATTTATTGAAATGTAGTTGTGACTTAATTATATTATCTATTGCTGGAATGTAATTGTATTGTGATTTTAAATTATTGGACCCCAGGAAGACTAGCAACCACCTAGTGGAAGCCAATGGGGTTCCAAATAAAGAATCAAGACTGGGTTGCAATGACGTGTGTGACAGTTTTAAAGTTCTCCGTCTCTGGATTATGCTTTATTCTGGACTAATATGACCCTCAACAAGCTTTTCTTTCTACAATCATCACCTCCAATTCAAGGGAAAGTTGTACAATTTCCTCTTTTTCCACTCGGTGTTGCTGACTTTTCTGATCTATTTTTAATCAGCTTGCGCACCGCAAATACTATTAAAATATGAAAGAGTGAACGCAGGAAAGTGTCAAATCAGAGCCTTTTGTGTTTGATTTAACCGGTGCATGTCAGGCTGCGGGTCTGAGTCCGAACATGGTGTGAAAAAAATAAATGGTCGGACTTTTAATCACAGAAATGACTTCGGTCCCACTTTCCTCAAATCTGTGAGTGTCAGTGCTGAACTTTAATTTGTACCTCTGTTACTGTGCACGTCCAGACTGCTCGGGGTTTTTAATGGAAATACATTGCGATCGGATGGGACACTTTATCGGATGTGAGTGAAAATCTGTTGTACAAAATCCGTTATATACAGTGTTTATTACATGGAAAACAATACAAAAACTTTGGGACTTTTTTGTCTGGTGACTGCAAATATCTGTTTTATACGATGACGTCTTAGGTGAGTTTTACTGTACATGGGACTGAACAATAAATTTACCTCTCAAAACTTTGATGATGTCAGCTTCCATCCCACACAGCTGACTTTATTTTCCCAAATTTTTCTTCTGTTCAGATCTGAAGGGAATCTATACATCATGAAGCCCTTGTTGTGTCTATTTGTGCATCCAAATCAACCTGGCATTTTCAGCGAATAAGTAAATAAAATAGCTGGATTTACATGCAGAGAGATTAACAGTGAATGCTATTTTGGAACCAAGATGACACCATGAGTCACGTGACCCCCCGACTTGTCATGTCACTATTCTCTCAATTAAGGCACACTATTTCGCGCACCTGGTACCATAGTGGAGAGCAGGAGATCACATTCGACCTGTCTGTTAAAAGTGTCTAAGTGCCACACGAAAGTGGCATAACCTAGCAACACACATGGGTGTAAATGTGCTGACCCCTCACCCCACCCCACTGTGGCTGAGGGTTCCGGAGTCCAGTGCTGGACCAGCTGGAGACCATGTGTGTGCGGGCACTCACACTCTCATGAGCCGAATTCAGCACCCCTGCCGTGAAAAGCACCCCTTCGCCAGAACGCGCATTTGCAGCTCGTCGCCTTAAACTCAAATTTAACTGCACAGATACACAGTTTGCACCGACAAAAACATACACAAATTAATATGATTCTTACTGCATTCTCTCCAGATACGTGGAAGTAAAGAGAATATGTCAATTCAATTCAATTTTATTTATATAGCGCCAAATCACCGCTTGCCCCAAGGCGCTTTATATTGTAAGGCAAGGGCATACAATAATTACGTAAAAACCCCAACGGTCAAAACGACCCCCTGTGAGCAAGCACTTGGCGACAGTGGGAAGGAAAAACTCCCTTTTAACAGGAAGAAACCTCCAGCAGAACCAGGCTCAGGGAGGGGCAGTCTTATGCTGGGACTGGTTGGGGCTGAGGGAGAGAACCAGGAAAAAGACATGCTGTGGAGGGGAGCAGAGATCAATCACTAATGATTAAATGCAGAGTGGTGCATACAGAGCAAAAAGAGAAAGAAACACTCAGTGCATCATGGGAACCCCCCCAGCAGTCTAAGTATATATAGCAGCTTAACTAAGGGATGTTTCAGGGTCACCTGATCCAGCCCTAACTATAAGCTTTAGCAAAAAGGAAAGTTTTAAGCCTAATCTTAAAAGTAGAGAGGGTGTCTGTCTCCCTGATCCGAATTGGGAGCTGGTTCCACAGGAGAGGAGCCTGAAAGCTGAAGGCTCTGCCTCCCATTCTACTCTTACAAACCCTAGGAACTACAAGTAAGCCTGCAGTCTGAGAGCGAAGCGCTCTATTGGGGTGATATGATACTATGAGGTCCCTAAGATAAGATGGGACCTGATTATTCAAAACCTTATAAGTAAGAAGAAGAATTTTAAATTCTATTCTAGAATTAACAGGAAGCCAATGAAGATAGGCCAATATGGGTGAGATATGCTCTCTCCTTCTAGTCCCCATTAGTACTCTAGCTGCAGCATTTTGAATTAACTGAAGGCTTTTCAGGGAACTTTTAGGACAGCCTGATAATAATGAATTACAATAGTCCAGCCTAGAGGAAATAAATGCATGAATTAGTTTTTCAGCATCACTCTGAGACAAGACCTTTCTAATTTTAGAGATATTGCGTAAATGCAAAAAAGCAGTCCTACATATTTGTTTAATGTGTGCTTTGAATGACATATCCTGATCAAGAATGACTCCAAGATTTCTCACAGTATTACTAGAGGTCAGGGTAATGCCATCCAGAGTAAGGATCTGGTTAGACACCATGTTTCTAAGATTTGTGGGGCCAAGTACAATAACTTCAGTTTTATCTCAGTTTAAAAGCAGGAAATTAGAGGTCATCCATGTCTTTATGTCTGTAAGACAATCCTGCAGTTTAGCTAATTGGTGTGTGTCCTCTGGCTTCATGGATAGATAAAGCTGGGTATCATCTGCGTAACAATGAAAATTTAAGCAATGCCGTCTAATAATACTGCCTAAGGGAAGCATTTTGTTATGTGTCGACGCGGGTTGAGGAGCGGACCTGCGTCTGACAGAACCCAGCGCTAAAAATAACCAGAAAGCGGTTCCAAAACAAAACAATTTATTTTTTACCCTATTTGGTGCATAACAATGTGTACAAACTAAACAGCGTCTTTCTGGTGGAGTGACTGTTGGCACGCTCTCCAGCGCCCGTAAGGATCTAAGCCCGGCGCTCCTGGCCCCACTACCACCGCCAAACACTCCCCAGGTGGACACGACAAACTGACTCTCTGTGAAGCAAAGAAGAGGTGAGGTAAGTCAGCAGTTACATCAATATCTTTCAAAAGACACACGCTATCAGCAACACATTCAGGTCTATATCTTTTTTAACTTTATGCAAATGAGCAGCTTCTCACAACAGGTAGAGGATCACTTATCCGCACGCCACAGCAGTGAGAAGCAAGCTGCACAATTCTCATCTCAATTCAAGTATACTGTGTAACAAAACACCAAGTTACTATCAACAATTAGTTAAACACTTAATCACCTTTAATGTGTGCCGACAGCATGTGTCCTCACCCTTCCCTGCTTCACGGGCTCAATGTGTCAAACCCAGGCGCGGTCCTCAGCGTCTCACAAACGAACATCACAAGGTCGTGTTCCCGGCAGTTCTGCTTGAATCACACATGACTTAAATGCAGAACGCCATCCAATTATCTGCTTCAGCTGAAAGTCTTTAAGGTTGCATGTGAGCACCAGTCACAGGTGCTACACATGATGTTGATGAGGGTGAGGACTCTTCAGCCAGCACCTTCTTCCACAGACAAATCAGTTTCCATGCCACCTGAAGAGCAAAGAAAAGAAAAGAACACCAAAATATCCAGCCACACCCCCCAACACACAACACATTTATAAAGTGAATAAAATTGGTCCTAGCACAGAACCTTGTGGAACTCCATAATTAACCTTAGTCTGTGAAGAAGATTCCCCATTTACATGAACAAATTGTAATCTATTAGATAAATATGATTCAAACCACCGCAGCGCAGTGCCTTTAATACCTATGGCATGCTCTAATCTCTGTAATAAAATTTTATGGTCAACAGCATCAAAAGCAGCACTGAGGTCTAACAGAACAAGCACAGAGATGAGTCCACTGTCTGAGGCCATAAGAAGATCATTTGTAACCTTCACTAATGCTGTTTCTGTACTATGATGAATTCTAAAACCTGACTGAAACTCTTCAAATAGACCATTCCTCTGCAGATGATCAGTTAGCTGTTTTACAACTACCCTTTCAAGAATTTTTGAGAGAAAAGGAAGGTTGGAGATTGGCCTATAATTAGCTAAGATAGCTGGGTCAAGTGATGGCTTTTTAAGTAATGGTTTAATTACTGCCACCTTAAAAGCCTGTGGTACAATCTGAGAGAAAGAGTCTAACCAAATACCGGAATCACTGAAAGCAGCCAAAGATAACGATACGTCTTTGGGATGGTTATGAGTAATTTTTTCTCTAATAGTTAAAATTTTGTTAGCAAAGAAAGTCATGAAGTCATTACTAGTTAAAGTTAATGGAATACTCAGCTCAATAGAGCTCTGACTCTTTGTCAGCCTGGCTACAGTGCTGAAAAGAAACCTGGGGTTGTTCTTATTTTCTTCAATTAGTGATGAGTAGAAAGATGTCCTAGCTTTACGGAGGGCTTTTTTATAGAGCAACAGACTCTTTTTCCAGCTAAGTGAAGATCTTCTAAATTAGTGAGATGCCATTTCCTCTCCAACTTACGGGTTATCTGCTTTAAGCTACGAGTTTGTGAGTTATACCACGGAGGCAGGCACTTCTGATTTAAAGCTCTCTTTTTTTAGAGGAGCTACAGCATCCAAAGTTGTCTTCAATGAGGATGTAAAACTATTGACGAGATACTCTATCTCACTTACAGAGTTTAGGTAGCTACTCTGCACTGTGTTGGTATATGGCATTAGAGAACATAAAGAAGGAATCATATCCTTAAACCTACAACCCCTGGCAAAAATTATGGAATCACCGGCCTCAGAGGATGTTCATTCAGTTGTTTAATTTTGTAGAAAAAAAGCAGATTACAGACATGACACAAAACTAAAGTCATTTCAAATGGCAACTTTCTGGCTTTAAGAAACACTATAAGAAATCAAGAAAAAAAAGATTGTGGCAGTCAGTAACAGTTACTTTTTTAGCCCAAGCAGAGGAAAAAATATGGAATCACTCAGTTCTGAGGAAAAAATTATGGAATCACCCTGTAAATTTTCATCCCCCAAATTAACACCTGCATCAAATCAGATCTGCTCATTGACATTGACCCTATGCCATGACATTGACCCTATGTGTTTTTTTGCACGGAATGTTTTTGCAGTTTTTGCTCTATGGCAAGATGCATTATCATCTTGAAAAATGATTTCATCATCCCCAAACATCCTTTCAATTGTCCAAAATATCAACATAAACTTGTGCATTTATTGATGATGTAATGACAGCCATCTCCCCAGTGCCTTTACCTGACATGCAGCCCCATATCATCAATGACTGTGGAAATTTACATGTTCTCTTCAGGCAGTCATCTTTATAAATCTCCACAATTGCTTTTCCTTAGCCCATTGTAACCTTGTTTTTTTCTGTTTAGGTGTTAATGATGCCTTTTGTTTAGCTTTTCTGTATGTAAATCCCATTTCCTTTAGGCAGTTTCTTACAGTTCGGTCACAGACGTTGACTCCAGTTTCCTCCCATTCGTTCCACATTTGTTTTGTTGTACATTTTTCGATTTTTGAGACATATTGCTTTAAGTTTTCTGTCTTGACGCTTTGTCTTCCTTGGTCTACCAGTATGTTTGCCTTTAACAACCTTCCCATGTTGTTTGTATTTGGTCCAGAGTTTAGACACAGCTGACTGTGAACAACCAACATCTTTTGCAACATTGCGTGATGATTTACTCTCTTTTAAGAGTTTGATAATCCTCTCCTTTGTTTCAATTGACATCTCTCGTGTTGGAGCCATGATTCATGTCAGTCCACTTGGTGCAACAGCTCTCCAAGGTGTGTTCACTCCTTTTTAGATGCAGACTAACGAGCAGATCTGATATGATGCAGGTGTTAGTTTTGGGGATGAAAATTTACAGGGTGATTCCATAATTTTTTCCTCAGAATTGAGTGATTCCATATTTTTTTTCCTCTGCTTGGTCTAAAAAAGTAACGGTTACTGACTGCCACAATCTTTTTTCTTGATTTCTTATAGTGTTTCTTAAAGCCAGAAAGTTGTCATTTGAAATGACTTTAGTTTTGTGTCATGTCTGTGATCTGCTTTTTTTTTTTTACAAAATTAAACAACTGAATGAACATCCTCCGAGGCCGGTGATTCCATAAGTTTTGCCAGGGGTTGTAGTTACAGTGCTTTCTGAAAGACTTCTAGTGTAATGAAACTTATTCCCCACTGCTGGGTAGTCCATCAGAGTAAATGTAAATGTTATTAAGAAATGATCAGACAGAAGGGAGTTTTCAGGGAATACTGTTAAGTCTTCAATTTCCATACCATAAGTCAGAACAAGATCTAAGATATGATTAAAGTGGTGGGTGGACTCATTTACATTTTGAGCAAAGCCAATTGAGTCTAATAATAGATTAAATGCAGTGTTGAGGCTGTCATTCTCAGCATCTGTGTGGATGTTAAAATCGCCCACTATAATTATCTTATCTGAGCTAAGCACTAAGTCAGACAAAAGGTCTGAAAATTCACAGAGAAACTCACAGTAACGACCAGGTGGACGATAGATAATAACAAATAAAACTGGTTTTTGGGACTTCCAATTTGGATGGACAAGACTAAGAGTCAAGTTTTCAAATGAATTAAAGCTCTGTCTGGGTTTTTGATTAATTAATAAGCTGGAATGGAAGATTGCTGCTAATCCTCCGCCTCGGCCCGTGCTACAAGCGTTCTGGCAGTTAGTGTGACTCGGGGGTGTTGACTCATTTAAACTAACATATTCATCCTGCTGTAACAAGGTTTCTGTAAGGCAGAATAAATCAATATGTTGATCAATTATTATATCATTTACTAACAGGGACTTAGAAGAGAGAGATCTAATGTTTAATAGACCACATTTAACTGTTTTAGTCTGTGGTGCAGTTGAAGGTGCTACATTATTTTTTCTTTTTGAATTTTTATGCTTAAATAGATTTTTGCTGGTTATTGGTGGTCTAGGAGCAGGCACCATCTTTACGGGGATGGGGTAATGAGGGGATGGCAGGGGGAGAGAAGCTGCAGAGAGGTGTGTAAGACTACAACTCTGCTTCCTGGTCCCAACCCTGGACAGTCACAGTTTGGAGGATTTAATAAAATTGGCCAGATTTCTAGAAATGAGAGCTGCTCCATCCAAAGTGGGATGGATGCCGTCTCTCCTAACAAGACCAGGTTTTCCCCAGAAGCTTTGCCAATTATCTATGAAGCCCACCTCATTTTTTGGACACCACTCAGACAGCCAGCAATTCAAGGAGAACATGCGGCTAAACATGTCACTCCCGGTCCGATTGGGGAGGGGCCCAGAGAAAACTACAGAGTCCGACATTGTTTTTGCAAAGTTACACACCGATTCAATGTTAATTTTAGTGACCTCCGATTGGCGTAACCGGGTATCATTACTGCCGATGTGAATTACAATCTTACCAAATTTACGCTTAGCCTTAGCCAGCAGTTTCAAATTTCCTTCAATGTCGCCTGCTTTGGCCCCCGAAGACAATTGACTATGGTTGCTGGTGTCGCTAACTTCACATTTCTCAAAACAGAGTCGCTAATAACCAGAGTTTGATCCTCGGCGGGTGTGTCGTCGAGTGGGGAAAAACGGTTAGAGATGTGAACGGGTTGGCGGTGTACACGGGGCTTCTGTTTAGAACTACGCTTCCTCCTCAGTCACCCAGTCGGCCTGCTTTCCCGGCTGCTCGGGATCTGCCAGAGGGAAACTAACGGCGGCTAAGCTCCCTTGGTCCGCACCAACTACAGGGGCCTGGCTAGCTGTAGAATTTTCCACGGTACGGAGCCGAGTCTCCAATTCGCCCAGCCTGGCCTCCAAAGCTACGAATAAGCTACACTTATTACAAGTACCATTACTGCTAAAGGAGGCCGAGGAATAACTAAACATTTCACACCCAGAGCAGAAAAGTGCAGGAGAGACAGGAGAAGCCGCCATGCTAAACCGGCTAAGAGCTAGTAGCTGCGCTAAGCTAGCAGATTCCTAAAAACACACAAAGTGAATAATGTGTAAATAATTTAGAGGTGATTCAGCAGAGGGAGTGCTTTAGTCAAGGCACGTGAAGATTACACTGTGAAACAAATCGTTATCTAGTTAACTAGATCAATCTAACTGCGCAGATTAAACAGCTAACAGATACAGCAAAACACCGCTGTGCTCCGGAACAGGAAGTGATACAATACCGCAGTGAGAGCCAACCACCAGTAGAGGCAAGCTTGTAAATATGTTCATATTTACAAGTACTTGGCTGCTTTTGTTCAGTAGAAACAAAGCGGCTGCTATTTTCATATTTATTTTATGAGGTTTCATCACAAATGATGGTGTTTGTTTTAGTATTTATTTGTTAAAATGATTTTAATTTCATTCATTGATGTTATGAATGAATATGTAGTTGATTCACTGTGGAACATTTGAGGATCTTGTTAAAATCGGACTCAGTGTCCATTCCTTGTTGTGTCTGTATATATATTATATCTGTCTGTATATAATATATTAAATATTTATTCAGAATACCCTAATAATCATGTTCATCTTCAAAATACAAAAGAAAAGTGAAAGCATATGTATTATCAGAAGTGAGTGTTAAATATATTTTTTGTCTAACTAGTTCCACTTATTACAAAGACACTGAATTACTCCCCAGGCAAGACCTCCTCCAAGCACACACTCCCCTCCAAAAAAAAAACCCACACAAAATATTTGCAAAAACAGCCATTTTTTATTTTATTATTATTTTATTATTTTAGAAGTGCCCCTAAAATTACAATTGAAAATTGACATCAAAACATTGCAGGCTACAATATAACTCTAACTCATGAATTGCAAATTTGAATAAACATGCTCCTACATGCTAAATGTCTGTCATTAGACACTTTATTAATCTTTTAATATATTACTTGCATATGAACTGTGAAACACCTGCCCCACTCAATCTCTCCTTAATTTAAGTACCTCTGAATCTGACAAATGTGTTTCCTGTATAAAGGCCAGTTGAGTCTGTTGTAACTTCAGATATGTTTGACATTTCTTAAGCTTTATAGACTTTTGAATCCCATTTACATTCCAGGTTGTCACTCTTATACACTTAGCCAATATAAAAAAAAATGTATATTGTAATAGACCTTGCCACCAATGAAAAAGTAAAATGTAAGAAAAAAGTGTCATTATTTCTTGGTTAAAACACTTGAATACACATAAAAAACACATATTCTTAAGAACAAACAACTGAAATAACCCCATGAACTTACACAACCCCATGTCCCTCCCCCCTACTTTCTGTTCAGAGAAAAACCTCCCATAAATGTGGCCCATGTGATACACGAGTGACCACCCTCAGAGATCCCCCTCTACTTCTTCCTCTTATTTGTATTATATCTTCTCTAAAGTAAGAATTATAAAACAAAAGTAACAAAACGACCTTGACAGTTATTAATAAATTACAGCCCAGAAATACAATATATACAAATTAAAGAATAATGTCCATATGCGGTAATTGCCTCCACAGTAAACTTACATTTATTCACCTCCAAAAAAGAAGAATAAATAAAAATCTGTATATAGCCAAAACCACATTACTAGAGCTCCTTTGTTGTTTCCTCCTCCTCCTTGATAGTTTGAGAATGCAAAAAGTTGTGTTTGTAAGCGACCATTAGGGCCCCTTCACACATAGTACAAATCAGGGCGAATTGCAGCAGTATGAGCGAACCACGAAAACATCGAGCCGACCGGCAGGTGTGCATGATCCAGCTGCGACAGTATCGTGCATGACAGTGACGGTGTCGTGCGAGCAGAAACACGGTGCGAACAGCTGGGACATGGTGCACCACATCACACTGCTGATGTGTAGAAAAAAATAAATAAAAACCAGCTGTATAATTAATTAATATCACTGGGTTGATATGAATAATAAATAAAAGGGCACGCAATACAGAACCCCGTGGTTAAATAACAATGGTTAATTAAAAAATAAATGGCACTCACAGGATTTGAACCTACAAGCTCTGATTACCAGACAGAAATTTTACCACTGCGCTACAATCACTGTCTTATAACAGGAGTGTGAAATGGCCAGTAAACTTCACCCGTTTGCCCCTCCGTGTGAAGAGTAACTCTGCTGGATAAGCCAGGGTAAAACGCACATCCTGCTCATGTAACTTCCGTCTGATGTCTGGTCTGATGTCTGGTCTGATGTCTGTGAAGTTTTTCCTCTTTTCTGCTGTTTCCCTGGTCATATCAGGGAAAAATGATAACTTGCAGTCCGTCCAGCAGATATTCTCTTTCCTGTTATACTTCAACCTGTCACCCTCAGCCAAGAGAAAATTGATTTAGCTTGTCAGGAACAACCCAGGAACTGATAGGGTACAGTCCTCTTTTTAACTGGAAGCTGCTGGAACATGAGTGTACTGACAAACGTCCTTCTAAGAAGCAAGCCCCCTGCTCCAAAATTGGCATCTTCTGTCAGGGTCTGACATTTTGTCGGGGTTTCTGTTTTGTTTTTGGCCCATTTTGTTATTTTCCTTTTGCTCATGCATTGCTTTCTGTGTGTTCATTTTCTTGTTGGGGTTTTTCTGTTTGGGTCTGTCTGCTGCTATCTCTCTTGTTTGTCTCTTGGTTCTTGGTGAGGGGTCTCTCTCTCTCTCTCTCTCTCTCTCTCTCTCTCTCTCTCTCTCTCTCTTTTCACAGAGGATTTGGGCATGTGGAGAGCTCATTCAGGCTTTCCTGGCCAAACACATCACTCCTGTAATCTGTCAGACTTGCTACTCTACTAATATGGCTCTGTCTGATTTTTGGCTGTTCAAAATGTCATCAGTTTGACCAGCTGGCGCTTGGCCTGGGTTCGTGTGTCATACATCATACGGACAAAATGAGGAACCTTGGGGTAATTTTTGATCCCACGCTGTCTTTTGACCTCCACATCAGGGATGTTACTAGGACTGCTTTTTTCCATCTGCGAAAGATAGCGAGGATCCGCCCCATCCTGCAATGGCTAATGCTGAGACCCTGATTTATGCTTTTGTTTCTTCTAGATTAGATTATTGTAATGTTTTGATTTCAGGGTTACCGCAGTCCAGCATGAGGGGTCTTCAGCTGGTTCAGAATGCTGCCACCAGACTTTTGACACGTAGCAGAAGGTCTGAACATATCACAGCCATGTTGGCATCTTTGCACTGGCTTCCTGTCTCTGTGAAAGCAGATTTTAAGGTTTTGTTATTGACTTATAAGGTTGTTCATGGACTGGCGCCGTCTTATCTGACTGATCTGGTGGAACTTTACGTGCCAGCCTGGGCTTTGCGGTCGCAGGCTGCAGGACTTCTCTCTGTTCCCAGGGTGAAGAAGAAGTTGTGTGCAGTCTCTCGTCGGATTTTCTTTGCAAGGAAATGGCGGAATGACTGGAGCAGCGTGACTGCACCAAATTTTGCCAGAAAGTGGGCGACAGCCAGCTGGAAACCATTCGGATTATTCAGACGGCTTTCAGTGACGATGCTATGGGCATCACACAGATTAAGGAGTGGTACAACTGGTTTAAAGACGTCCGCACAATGGTGGAGAGCGAGCCACGCTCCGGTCAGCCATCAACATGCTGAAATGACCAGATCATTTCCAAAGGGAACGCTGTGGTGATGTGGAACCGTCGTGTGACTGTCCGAGAAATTGCGGAAGAGGTGGACATCAGCACTTTTTCGGCACATTCCACTGTGACAAAAGATTTGGCCATAAAAAGAGTTGCAGCGAAATTCATGCCGATGGCTTCAGCACGAAGCTGATGGCGGAGCAAAAGCACCTTCGTGTTGAAGCCTCACAGGACATGTTGTGACATGTCCACCTCTTCCGCAATTTCTTGGATAGTCACACGACAGTCCCGCATCACCACAGCGTTCACTTTGGAAATGATCTGGTCATTTCAGCATGCTGATGGCCGACTGGAGCGTGGCTCCCTCTCCACCGTTGTGCGTCCGTCTTTAAACCGGTTGTACCGCTCCTTAATCTGTGTGATGCCCATAGGATCGTCACCGAAAGCTGTCTGAGTAATCCGAATGGTTTCCACCTGGCTATCGCCCAGTTTCTGGCAAAATTTGATGCAGTCGCGCTGCTCCAGTCGTTCCACCATGTCCTTGCAAAGAAAATCCGATGAGAGACTACACCCATCCTCACACAAAGGCTGCTTACAAGCAAATGACGCAATCAACAGGCGTGAAAAAATTCATGCATGCGCACAAAGGTTCAAGGTTGGCTCATGCAAGCACACGGGATTCAAATCCATCAGGTTTTTGAAAAAAATAAAAAGGTCGGATACTTTTCTAACAGACCTCGTAATGACATAAATTATGTGATCAGAACACAAAGACTATAAAAACTAATATGCAACACCTAGAACTAAAGCAATGTGGAACTCAAATATCACCAGACTGAACAGGTGAGGATGCAGTGGTGGAACACGGGGGCAGCAGACCACAGAGAGGGATTAAACATGAACAAACTATCACTAACAGCAAACAATACTTAATTAAATCAACAACAACACCTACAATCCTCTGTGTTATCGTCACCACCCAGCCACCCAGTGTCGCTAACTGATCAGTCCCCCCCTAAAAATCGGTCTGCTCTGCCTTCACTGTGCATGCGTCATTTTGGAGCGCCAGCAGCATCATTTCTGAGTGTCAGCAGTGATTCACTGATTATCACCTCCTTTCTGCTTCAAACTGCACTCTAGTCATCATCGATCTCAGCGGCAGATATCTGAAACTTTTGTACAACAATCATTTCCACATAAATTCAGTATTATTTCATAATAAAAGATGGGGGAAGTGATCAGAGCACCGCAGCAACTCGTCTGAGTCTGACATGCTGCTGCATATACATCATTTCGGAGAGTCAGTAGCGACTCACGATTATCACCTCGTTTCAGCTTAAAACTGACTTTAGAATAATTTAAGAGGTTTTACTTTGTTATCTGATGGTTAATAATCACATTATTCCATTTGACCGCTTTTGGGTGTAGAGAGTCAGATTCAGACGTGCTGTTGTGGTCCTAAATGACGCATGCGCAGTGAAGGCAGGGCGGACCAATTTTTAGATGGGAGCGATTGGTCGGCGACACCGGGACAGGTCTTTTTTGTCCTCTGCTGTGCAGTTGCTGTACCACACTGTGCAGCCCTGGCTGAGAATGCTCTTGATAGTGCTTCTGTAGAAGTTCCTGAGCAGCTGTGGAGTCAGATTAGCCTACTTCAGCTTCTTCAGGAAGAACATCCTCTGCTGGGCTTTTTTCACCAGGTTGTAGGTGTGTTACGTCCATGTCAGATCCTTGATGATGTGGGTGCCAAGAAACCTGATTGAGTCCACCCTCTCCACATCTTCTCTGCTGATGTGTAGTGGAGGCTGTGAGACTCTCCTGGTCCTCCTGAAGTCTATGATGACCTCCTTGTTTTTGGTGGTATTGAGGAAGCAGCTGTTCATTCTGCTCAGCTGGTTCAGGCTTTCCTGGCCAAACACACCACTCTCATGATTCCACAGGTCCCTACTCTCTGTCACACACAGTTCTTCCAGTGGGTCTGCCATTGATAGAATAATTTTTGAAAGGTGCACTTTTGGAATGGTGTCCAGCTGTGCTGTTGCATTGCACATGAAGTCTTCTCATGACTCAAATCCCTTTTAGTGTCATTTTGAACAGAAAATCATGAAATGACACGCACATCACAAAATGTATTGGCGTGCAGGGTCAAAAAATAGCATCAAAAGCAAAAAAGAAAGAGACCCACACAGCCAGTCAGCTCCCAAGCAAACCTTTAATGCAGCACCAAAAAAATGTGACGTTTCGGGCCTCGTCCTCCTCAGACATAATTATCATGTCAGGATGCACCTGTATATAAACACACAATGATTAGCAACATGTGTTGCCAATCATTCTTACCCTCTGCACACAATCAAACAGGGTACATGCTAAATAAATGTTACACTTAAATCCATTAAAATATCTATTGCATATGAAAAAAAGACACATTTCACTACGGTTGAAATCCAATAAATTACATGACAAAAAACGTCAATTTAATACTTAAAAAATCTATTACCTGTAAAAAGGCCCTAATCCATTACCAAATGGGCCAGAACTACCTATAGGCAAAATTTATAACACACTACAACAGTTAAAAATGACATAATCAAATGATTTAATAAATTCATATATGTCGGTTAAAAAAAACTCAATTAAATCCATAATAGGCATGATAATAAAGAATAAACCTAAGCCACTAACCAATCAATGCCTCTGCACAGTACCATAGCATCAAACAAACAAAACTCACAAGTTGAATGCCTTATACAATGTGAGCATCAGGTGTACACCTGATGTACACCTGTACATCAGGTGTAACAAGTATTAAATCGGCATTTTTTGTCATGTAATTTATTGGATTTCAACCGTAGTGAAATGTGTCTTTTTTTCATATGCAATAGATATTTTAATGGATTGAAGTGTAACATTTATTCAGCATGTACCCTGTTTGATTGTGTGCAGAGGGTAAGAATGATTGGCAACACATGTTGCTAATCATTGTGTGTTTATATACAGGTGCATCGTGACATGATAATTATGTCTGAGGAGGGCGAGGCCCGAAACGTCACATTTTTTTGGTGCTGCATTAAAGGTTTGCTTGGGAGCTGACTGGCTGTGCGGGTCTCTTTCTTTTTTGCTTTTGATGCTATTTTTTGACCCTGCACGCCAATACATTTTGTGATGGGCTGCACAGTGTGGTACAGAACCTGCACAGCAGAGGACAAAAAAGACCTGTCCCGGTGTCGCCGACCAATCGCTCCCATCTAAAAATTGGTCCGCCCTGCCTTCACTGCGCATGCGTCATTTAGGACCACAACAGCACGTCTGAATCTGACTCTCTACACCCAAAAGCGGTCAAATGGAATAATGTGATTATTAACCATCAGATAACAAAGTAAAACCTCTTAAATTATTCTAAAGTCAGTTTTAAGCAGAAACGAGGTGATAATCGTGAGTCGCTACTGACTCTCCGAAATGATGTATATGCAGCAGCATGTCAGACTCAGACGAGTTGCTGCGGTGCTCTGATCACTTCCCCCATCTTTTATTATGAAATAATGCTGAATTTATGTGGAAATGATTGTTGTACAAAAGTTTCAGATATCTGTCGCTGAGATCGATGATGACTAGAGTGCAGTTTGAAGCAGAAAGGAGGTGATAATCAGTGAATCACTGCTGACACTCAGAAATGATGCTGCTGGCGCTCCAAAATGACGCATGCACAGTGAAGGCAGAGCAGACCAATTTTTAGGGGGGTACTGATCGGTTAGCGACACTGGGTGGCTGGGTGGTGACGATAACACAGAGGATTGTAGGTGTTGTTGTTGATTTAATTAAGTATTGTTTGCTGTTAGTGATAGTTTGTTCATGTTTAATCCCTTTCTGTGGTCTGCTGCCCCCGTGTTCCACCACTGCATCCTCACCTGTTCAGTCTGGTGATATTTGAGTTCCACATTGCTTTAGTTCTAGGTGTTGCATATTAGTTTTTATAGTCTTTGTGTTCTGATCACATCATTTATGTCATTACGAGGTCTGTTAGAAAAGTATCCGACCTTTTTATTTTTTTCAAAAACCTGATGTTGTGAAAGTGTAGTGACACGGACCCACAACAGGGGGCGCAAATGAACAGTCAATAGATGAGCCAAAAAGTAACAATTTAATGTTGTGAAGGTGCCCAACGAATACACAGACAATCTCAGAATATGATTACAGTCAATCCACAAAGGTGACGTGTGGGCAGGCTCGAGGATAGAAGACGTCTGTCCTGAGAAGAGCCGGAACCACACGATTTCCGCCGCCACCGAACCTGGTGAATACTGGAGCCGCCAAGTCCAGAATTCCCAGGTGATCACCGTCCCCGACTGTCGGATCTGGTACTGCTGGCGAAGAACAAAGACAGTTAAGTGTGGGTGTGTGTACACCCCGTAACAACAATGGTGGGAATGCCACCTCCACCTCTAACACACACTCGTGCAGCGTCTGTTTAACCACTTATTTGACGGACGTAGGACGAAACAGTCGCGACCCACGCCGGTCCTCTGGTTGACAGCTGCAAAACAATAGCACTTGAAATCACAGAATATTGGCAGAGAATATTACCTCCAAAGAAGTACGATATCTCGGCGATGAGGTGGAGATGACGTCTGGGTTTTATGGAGTGACATGATGAAGAATGAGTGACAGCTGTCAGGAAATAATGAGTGACAGCTGTCACTCCCGGCTGTGTCCGTGGCGGCAGCGCCCTCTCGTGCCTGAAGCCCGCACTTCAGGCAGGGCGTCCTCTGGTGGTGGGCCAGCAGTACCTCCTCTTCTGGCGGCCCACACAACACCTGATGGATTTGAATCACGTGTGCTTGCATGAGCCAACCTTGAACCTTCGTGCGCATGCATGAATTTTTTCACGCCTGTTGATTGTGTCATTTGCTTGTAAGCAGCCTTTGTGTGAGGATGGGTGTAGTCTCTCATCGGATTTTCTTTGCAAGGACATGGTGGAACGACTGGAGCAGCGCGACTGCATCAAATTTTGCCAGAAACTGGGCAATAGCCAGGTGGAAACCATTCGGATTATTCAGACGGCTTTCGGTGACGATCCTATGGGCATCACACAGATTAAGGAGCGGTACAACCGGTTTAAAGACGGACGCACAACGGTGGAGAGGGAGCCACGCTCCAGTCGGCCATCAGCATGCTGAAATGACCAGATCATTTCCAAAGTGAACGCTGTGGTGATGCGGGACTGTCGTGTGACTATCCAAGAAATTGCAGAAGAGGTGGACATGTCACAACATGTCCTGTGAGGCTTCAACACGAAGGTGCTTTTGCTCCGCCATCAGCTTCGTGCTGAAGCCATCAGCATGAATTTCGCTGCAACTCTTTTTATGGCCAAATCTTTTGTCACAGTGGAATGTGCCGAAAAAGTGCTGATGTCCACCTCTTCCGCAATTTCTCGGATAGTCACACGACGGTCCCGCATCACCACAGCGTTCCCTTTGGAAATGATCTGGTCATTTCAGCATGTTGATGGCCGACCGGAGCGTGGCTCGCTCTCCACCGTTGTGCGGACGTCTTTAAACCAGTTGTACCGCTCCTTAATCTGTGTGATGCCCATAGCATCGTCACTGAAAGCCGTCTGAATAATCCGAATGGTTTCCAGCTGGCTGTCGCCCACTTTCTGGCAAAATTTGGTGCAGTCACGCTGCTCCAGTCATTCCGCCATTTCCTTGCAAAGAAAATCCGACGAGAGACTACACACAACCTCTTCTTCACCCTGGGAACAGAGAGAAGTCCTGCAGCCTGCGACCGCAAAGCCCAGGCTGGCACGTAAAGTTCCACCAGATCAGTCAGATAAGACGGCGCCAGTCCATGAACAACCTTATAAGTCAAAAACAAAACCTTAAAATCTGCTTTCACATAGACAGGAAGCCAGTGCAAAGATGTCAACATGGCTGTGATATGTTCAGACCTTCTGCTACGTGTCAAAAGTCTGGTGGCAGCATTCTGAACCAGCTGAAGACCCCTCATGCTGGACTGCGGTAACCCTGAAATCAAAACATTACAATAATCTAATCTAGAAGAAACAAAAGCATGAATCAGGGTCTCAGCATTAGCCACTGCAGGATGGGGCGGATCCTCGCTATCTTTCACAGATGGAAAAAAGCAGTCCTAGTAACATCCCTGATGTGGAGGTCAAAAGACAGCGTGGGATCAAAAATTACCCCAAGGTTCCTCATTTTGTCCGTATGATGTATGACACACGAACCCAGGCCGAGCGCCAGCTGGTCAAACTGATGCCGATGTCTCACTGGACCAAGAACCATCATTTCAGTCTCAAAGTTCTCTCAAAGTTTAAAAGTAGGAAGTTACTAGACATCCAACTTCTCACTGATAGAAGACAGTCCTCCAGGGATTTTATGGGAGTGAGATTTCCCGCAGTTATCGGCATGTACAACTGAGTATCATCAGCGTAACAATGAAAGGCAATCCCAAAACTCCGCAGTATATGTACAATAGGTGCTATATACAGGGAGAAAAGCAAGGGGCCTAAACATCTATTCTATTCTATTCACTTCCGCCAACAGCTGCCCGCCATGAATTTCACTGACACTCCCCACATGCAGAATCCTCTGCCAGAATGGAACTTGTGCTAAGCCCCACATCGTCCGCAAGTTCTTGTATGGTGACACAACGGTCATCCCTGACTAAAGTCCATATTCTATCAACCACTTGGTCATGTCGGCTTATGGATGGCCTCAAGTTGTTCCAGCATGAAAATCTGACAGAGACACAGTAAATGTGTTCACTCTTTGGCTTGCTGCTCACATCTGACGTGGTCTGCGGATGAGACAAAATTCATACATGTGCAAGAAGGTTCCCTACACCTCCCCACCAAATGACAACTCAGCTCATGTGCTTGATTTGTTTCCATTGGATAAAATAAAGTTGGATCCTTTTGCATGCACCTTGTATACAGGGCTTTTCTAAGAACCACTACAAAAAATAAACTCCAATGATAAAGAAATAAAAATAATAAAAAGTGCACTACACCAATGCACACAAGAGGGATCGAATGGGCTCTCACACAGCACTCTCTGTCTTTTGGCCACTGGTGTGCGCGAACAGTTGTAGCGACACCTGTAAGAGGCATTAGAGGCGGCTCAGATTTTTCACGACAGACATGCAATTCCTCCTTCGTACGCTAGTCGGCTTCAATTGTGTTATGTGTGAAGGGGCCGTAAAACATGCCAACATGGCCCAAAATAGGGAGGAGGGTCTGGCTGGAGTACATGCAGTCTGTGCACACTCTGCCTCTGACTTTACGTGCACAGTCTGCCAAGTTTGTAATTAATCGTAACCCTAATCCTAACTAACACTGATTTGAAAATGTAGCATTTTTGACTTGATTAGCAGTAATTTTGCAATGAATAAGTGACTGGATACATTTCAGGAAGATTTTCCAGAACGTGCACTCGTCTCCTCTCTACATGAATCGTACACAGTCTGCCATGTTGTAGCTAGACAGTCCTGAAAATAAGGGTTACTGGTCTGTCTGTATCTATCAAAATCCAAAATTTCACATCTGAATATGCAGTAGTTTTTACAGTTACTGACATTTTTTGGATCCACTGACTCGCTGAGTGAATGACTCAAATAATCGTCTGCTTGCCCCGCTAATCACAGGGAATACATGTTTCCACTGTTATGTAATGTAAGCCAGCATGTCTTCAAGCATGTGTGTGGTGTGTGTTTTGGGGACATCTGCTTCCAATGGAGCTGCAGCCTTAAAAAATTAAAATTATCAAAAAAAAAAAAATCCTCGCACACATGAATTCTGTTATTAAAATCAAATTCTTTTTAAAATGTGGTATTGTAGCATTGTTAATCTTACCTTGAGTTTCTGGTGGAGGCTCAGATGTTTTGTCTGTCTGCTGCATTGATTGGTGGTTTGATGATGTCATCACGGGGCCTGTGAATGGTCCTGAATGAGGTCCAGAGATTTCCGCTGTGTGGCTCTCACTGAGATAGAGGGATGCTAGCGTTGACGTGACATTTATGAAGTCACTGGACTGGAGCTTGTCGTCTTCCTCCCATTCTTTGTTGTCAAACACTCTGAGCTGGAAACGCTCATCTGCCATTTTCTCACCAGAAACTGAAGGCTGCAGAGAGGTTTAACTGATGCAGTGAAGCAGCAGGATGGTGGATGCTATGGTTCTGTTGATCACATGTTATCAGCTGACGGTTATGCACATAGCTGAGAACAACAACGATGATGCCTGCAGAAATCATGGCTGGCTCGTGTTATGGAGGTAGAGCATCATTATCAGCCCAAACGCCAAGTTTATCCACATCATGGAAAACAATGGCATTGCACGTAGTTCCTGTTTCTCAAGGAAATCTTATAGATTAAAGCACAATTTGGCTTCAGTCATTAACAGGAAGTCATACCAGGAAGAACAGCTGCAGGTCTACATGGACACGTCAACACTAGTTGAACTTTAAGAGCTCTTTGCCTGATTCCTTCATCAGGGACTAACACACCACCTCCTTTCATAAAACCTAAAACAGAGAAACATGGAGGACAATTAGTCCTGTGAAATGGTGAGATTAACAGTTTTTTTTGTTGTTTTTTTTTTTTGTTTTTTTTTGAGGTGAGGTAATGCATGTGTAATTTGTATTATTCACTGACTCTGTCATTCATACTAATGTATTATAGGATAGTAAAACCTTTAATGTTGCAGACTTTATGATCAAAGTGAGTAATAATGTCACCGGTCAACACGATTTTTCTTGCACTGAGTTTTTCATCAGATTTTGGGTCGTTTGGGGCGCTGAATCTGAATCTGGTGTTAGTTTTTGCCAATCGTGTCACATTTTTGAGATATGAAAACTGTTTCTTGTATCAAGCATTGAAGCAAAAGCTACAGTCTCGCACACCTCTTCGGCACCATAAATGATACTACACCTCTTGTTCACATTTTGTGAACTTGGTTTAAAAACTATGCTTTTGAAGCTGCTTTTGTGCAGGATTAGAGGCATCAAACTCATGAGTGAAGGTCCAACTTTTGCATAATCCATCAATAAGGAAAATGCAGATTGCAAAATAAGGTGATGTAATAGAGGAAATCTGAGCTCAGGTTAGGATTCAGCACCCCAAAATGACCCTAAATCTGTTCTCAAAGTCCATGAAAGAAAACATTTTTTGTTGTTGTTGACCAGCGTTATCATTTGAAGATGTTTGTGTGCTTTTGTTTCAACTGACCCACGACCCAGTCCCGGATAAGCGGTTGAAGATGAATGAGTGAGTGTTTCAGCTGAGTAAACATTTTGCAGTTTTTAAGTTCAGATTTTACCAAGTATGTCACAGGGAAAATAGTGTCAGAAATTAGTTGGAATTTTTATTTTTTTATGTTATAATTTATTTTTGTAATGTTGATATTTTGTATTGACATTTTATTTGTAGGACAGACAATTTGTCTTCCAGAATAATTTGCATATTAAATTAAATTGTTTATAATAATGTATTGGTTCTTTTGATGTGTCATTATTTAAGATTCTAAGAAAACAGTGTAATTAAAACTTGCAATGCCAAATGATTTATTAATTTGACAGCACTGGTGGTGAACAAAAAGAAAAAAGGAACACTCGAACCGCCTGACGTCTTTTTGTGAAATGTATAAATATTGCCTAATTCATTTATTCATTCATTTCCTATACCCGCTTACTCCAATTTAGGGTCATAGCGGTGGGGGCGCTGGAGCTCATCCCAGCAGTCATAGGGTGAAAGGTGGGGTACATGGGTCTATCGCAGGGCCTATTATCTAAGTGATTTTCAAATTTAAATATAATTGAAGGCATTTTGTTGTTGTTGTTGTTGTTGGGGGAGCTACTTGGAACAAGCAATTAAGAGCCGAGCTTGTTGCCCAGTTTAAGTCCTACATAGGCCCCGAGGTCCATGGGAGCCGCGCTTTTTCTCAGATATCATAGCGTGAAGTGGGTGAGTGGCTAGGACTCACTCTGGACACGACACCAGTCCGTCACAGGTTACTTACCCAGCCAAGGGCCAGTACTCATTTACAGCTGGGTGGACTGGAACAATGCAGATGATGTCTTGTCCAAGGACACAGACAGACAGCTTGAAGCACACAACTGTAATTGAACCCCAGACTATAGGTTGATAGGCCAACTCTTATGTCACAGAATTTCTTGGGATTTTTGTACTTTTGTAACATGACTGTACGTTGTTACATTATCACATGGCAAATAATTATTTGTGTCATCATAAAGACATAACTGGGGCTATGGCTAAATCCCACTTCGCTTCCAAACATTTGGGTTTCACATGCCGCTTTTTTCAGTTTTGAAGAGAATGAAATGGTGGTGATATTTGATTTGATTTTTTTTATTTGTTTATTTAGCACAAAAATCTAAGTCATACAAAAATAATGTATAAACATAAAACAATAAAAGAGAAAGAGAAAAAAATACAATATGAATAATGTGCAAGGGAGTGATGGAAGCCAAAAAGGCTTATCAAAAACCCACTCCCGAACAAAACAAACATAGCGCAGCAATATACTATACAGTATTACACCAATTTTTCCAGATAATATAATCAAGTCATTGTAAATACACCCGCAGAATCTTTGCTTTTAGTCCACTTTTATATCTATATAAAGTGATGGATGGATTTACAACATGTACAATATCACTCCAAGATTTAACACCATGATATCTGATGTGATGCTGATAACAAGTCGCTCTATGCAAAGGTAAATGCAAATGTGCAGCCTGCCTAATCGGATAATTATGAATTTGATGGTTATGCACAAAATAATATTTGATGAAGGAAGGCCACTTGATATCATAGAGAGCTCTGAAAACACAAGTACAGGTCAGGAAAATATTTATATGGAAGATATTTAAGAGCTGCAATTTAAAAAAAACAGAGGTGCACTTGCAGCGCAAGGTTTCGAAGGAGTAGCTAGCTCTTCAATTTTTTCTGTAGAAGAAATATTTTATTTATATAAGTTGCAAAGGTACTTCCCCATACAATATTGCAATAACTTAAATATGGATAAACTAAACTATAATATAATGTTAAAAGACATTTGTGATGTACTAAATGTCTTATTTTGCTTATGATTCCTATTGACTTGGTAATTTTTTTTTTCCAAACATGATCAAATGTTCTTTCCAAGACAGTTTCTCATCTATCCACACACCCAAGAAACATGTAGACGAGACCCTTGATATTACTTCATTATCGATGCAAATTTTAATTAGACCATGATTACATTTTTTTATTGCCAGGAATTCAACGATAATCTATTGGCTTTGAACCAGATTGAATAATTCAAGAGATTGTTATTTAAGACACTATATGATACTATAAGATACTATATTTAAGATATGTCTCATCTTATCTACAAAAGGGCAAAAAAGAGAAATTTGAGTTCTTTCTTTCTTTCTAACCTTTATTTAACCAGAAAATATCCCATTGAGATTACAAACCTCTTTTTCAAGGGAATCCTGGCCAAAATGGCAGCAACAAACACAAAATACAGTTACATATTTATACAATAAAAACAGAAGTTATAAACACATTATGAGAAACAAGGGCATATAGTACAATTGGCCTCAGTAACTCTTAGTTTGGATTTAAAAGTGCTCAAAGAAATTAATTCCATTAGTTTCCAGTCTTTCTGTAGCATGTTCCACGCATAAAGTGCAGAATAAACAAAGGCTCTTTTGCCCAATTCCGTCTGAGCAAAGGGGACAGAAGCCAACAAATACTCTTTTGAACGAAGAGAATAGGATTCAACATTTCTCAGAGTAATTAACGAGCAAATGTATGAAGGCAGCAATCCCAAAATTGCCTTATAAATAAAAGTGTAGAGATGACTAGCCCTTCGAGTGGCCAGAGCAGACCATCCTACTCGAGTGTATAATTCACAGTGGTGAGTAGACATTTTACAGTTCGTAATGAACCTCAGGGCAGCATGATAAACAGTATCAACTGTTTGTAAACATTGAGCACCAGCATTCATGTACAGAAGATCTCCATAATCCAACATAGATACAAATGTTGCAGCGACAAGACACTTTTTCACATTAAAAGAAAAACACAACTTATTACGAAAATAAAAACCAATTTTTAGCTTCAGCTTCTTAAGATTTTCTATATGTGGCTTGAAAGTGAGTGAATCATCAATCAAGACACCTAAATATTTATACATATGAACCACCTGTATTTCACTGCCCTCAAGAGTGGACACAGTGGGTACCATTTGAGGCTTTTTGCAGTTAGAGAATAACATAAGCTTTGTTTTTTCAGCATTAAGAACAAGTTTCAAGTGTATTAGAGAGTGCTGAACAGCTACAAAAGCTTTCTGCTTGTAGCTTGAGTTGTACTAAAACAATCAAACATACATACTTATGTTGTTGTTCATTCGGCTGCTCCCAGTTTTGTTCAGGGTCGCCACAGCGGATACAGCCCGATCCACATTGGTAATTGGCACAGGTTTTACGACAGATGCCCTTCCTGAGGCAACTCCAGTTTTACCAGGAGAAACACACACAGCCGCTGGTGTTCCAAAGAGGTCTCCCATCCAAGTACTAATCAGATCCTGCTCTGCTTAGCTTATGAGATCTGACGAGATGAGGCTGACACAGAGCAGACCGGCTGCATAAGAGTTCTTGGGGACTGATGAAATGGTGAATTTCTGTTGCGTTTTGTTTCAGTAGTGCTGCATTTCTTACTAAATACAGTTGTGCTCAAAAGTTTACCTTGACAAAATGACACTCCAACCCAGAAGAAGTTATAAGCTTCTCTGGCTGTGATTGGAGAAATTGTGCACAGTGCAAATTTTGCATTTTGTATCACCAGTTATATAGCTTCATGATGAAGTGATATAAGGGAGGATTTTCTTGAAAAGAAGACCTGAAAGTTTAGCTACAAATTGCCAGAAGGTACATCTGAGATGCAAGCCTGGATTTGATCTGTTTTGGTGAAAGAAAATCCTTCTCTGCTCTACTGCACTATGAAGGTGATGCAAAAAGCAAAAATTGCACTGTGCACAATTTCTCCAATCACAGCCACATAAGCCTATAACTCCTTTTGGGTTGTCTGGGTGTCTTGGTGGCTTTCCTCACTCTTCTACTTCTTGCACAGTCACTCAGTTTTTGAGAACTGTCTACTCCATGCAGATTTACCACAGAGTGCCATATTGTATTTCTTTGTAATTGATGTAAATAAAGTCCAAAACATATTCAGTGGCAGCTTCACCATCAGAGAGCCTCGTCCACAAACTACCACAAAATACTCCAAGCTGTCGTTGATATTAAAGGGGGCAAAACACAGTATTAAGAACAGGGTATGTAAACTTTTGATCAGGGTCATTTGGGTAGTTTCTGTTGTCATTATGATTTAAGAAAAGTAAACACAGTTGTTGGACAATAAATGGATTCACACAACTACTAACCATGAGTGAAAAAAAAATTTGCATTATCATTCATATTCTCTGAAAAATGGGCAAAAAAAAAATTTCTGCCAGGGTATGTAAACTTTGGAGTTCAACTGTATCTGCTGAATGCAATCTCTCTAGTCCTGTTATAGTTTTATCCAAACCAAATGTTCATCTCAGGAAACACGCTGTCATTTAAATGTTACTGCTTAAGCGAGCATTACAGATCGTAAGTCACGATGCTGTAATGGCATCAGTGTTGAAATCTTTGGGACTCACTGTTTACCGTACACTGCAGCCAGTTCTATTAGTTGAGGATAAAATATCAGTTCACAATAATGTCTTGTGTTTCTTTGTTGTCATCATATTATGTTTTATCTCATCACTGGTAAATGTGTTGGGTTTCTTTTGTAAATCCGTATATTGCTATGCTCATCTGTGTTGAGCGGTCAAGGCAGTGTGTCGGCTTAAATATTGCAGTATAATGATAACATTAAATATCATTTACGTCTCGTCTCTTGCTACAGGAGTGATGGATTCGTAAAGGATAGCGTTGTAGTTGCGCTATAAGTCCCTTTAAGTACGTTAAATCTGTGGAGTATCTTGCGCTGTAGGAATTTTTTTTTAGCTGTATGGTCTAAGTCTTGCAGTGGTTTAATTTTATATATGGGATGTTAGATACACCCTATTTCCAAAGTGCCTTCAAGCATTTCATCATCTGGTAGCTACGCTCGGAATCTCGAAGAAACGTGAATTTCAAAATGGTTACTTTTATACAAATACCAAGGCTACCTAAAATAAAACTAAACACCACCAGAAAGCTTGATGACTCATGACATTACCTACCTGTGGTGAAACAGAAGTAATCGGGGAAGTCGATGTTTCATCGACATCCGTGAAACGCAGACGAGAAGTGGCTGGACGCACACGTGGTTCAGATCAAACCAACCACTGGCCTCAGTTGTCACACCATTCTCAACTCCTCCACCCCCCAGTCTTCCTGTCCTGCCTCTTGTGTTCTCCATCACTAAAAATCCTCTCCAATGGGTCGTTGTCCATCTCCATCGAGTCCTACCTTTTCCCATGGTACCGTTCCTCTTGGCATTTTATCTCCCGGATACATCTTGTGTCTTCCTGAAAATCCAGGCTTTTCCAAGACCTTATCCTCTTATTTATTTATTTTTTTTACTTGTCATATACTTTAATAAGGGGAAGAAAACCCACAGATAATCAGGCCAATTTCTAACCTATTTAAAAAAGAATCCATGTAAAATGTTAACTGTATCCCAAAATAACAAAATAATAAAACAATGCAAATGTTTTTACCTATTCAGGTAAGGGAAAAAAAAGGTAAAAATAAATTCAGTGGTAAAATAAGTATTACATCCACACCAGAACTCTTTTCGGTAGTTTGGGAGCACTGTGTGGAAGCACAGTGAAGGGACAGATGCATGAGAATGAGTAGGTGGGAGAAAAACCCAAATATAAATAAATAAGAGGAAGACGCCACTGTTGCTATACAGAGCGAGGGGTTTTAGTGGTCTCCTGAAATCCTATTGGTTGGCCTGTTGCCATGTGCTCTGAAATCAGCAGAGATGCTGCTAACAAATCAAGGAAATGTTCTAATATTAGGCTCTATGTATCTAGGCAGCGGGAGCCTCTGACCTCTAAACTGCCAGTGTTATGTTCCACTTCACAGATCATCACAATGAAAGAAGTGATGTGGCAGTAAGTGGTTAAAAAAATGTTATAGCACGGAGGAAGAAAAAGAGGCACGCACCAACCATTCACAGTATCCAGCAGACGTGTTCCATCTCCTTTTATCTGCAATCGTTTCCTTTAGTTATTTAATGCAGAATAAATATTCCAGTTTTACATTGGTTTGAAGCTATACATCTGTATAATTTGTAAAACATGCGGTTTTTCAAATTTGCATCAGGATGTCAAAGTCCAAATCACATATTTGTACTGCTTTGGTGATTTTATCAAGACGGAACTATAATGTAGACATCGTCATTTTAAGTCAATACATATAAACAAAGGAAAATAAGAACTTTAGATTTGTGATATTTTTAGAAAATCTACATTTTGTATTAGGAAGTAGAAATAAGTTCTATATACAGTAGGTCCAGATCCCATTCTAACTCATAAACCCCAAGAAATCCCTGCTCTTGGACAAAGAGTTTTCTCAGAGGAGAAAGAACCTGATGTGTGTGCTCTGATGGTGGCAGGAAACCAGAGAATCTGGAGGAACCACATTCGAACATGAGAACAAGCAAACTCTTGAATCCACAGCCTTCTTGCTGTAACCACTGTTCCATTGGCCACACACAAAAAAATGAATAAATGTGACTTTTATACAGGTTCCCTCCCTGATCAGCTGAGACAAATATAGATGACCTACTGTGGGGACCCTGAATGAAAATAAGCAGGTGTACAAAAAAAAAAAATTTACATTGTGAAAGTGTTAAACGTGTGTCGGCAGTTTGACGCTGAGAGATGCCTGGCTTGTGGACTCATGAGGTCACTGGACAGAAGGGTTTACTGATACCATTGCAGGAGAATGAAGGTCCAAGTCTTTAGGGTCCTGGTGCTTTCTGCCTTCTCCTTTGGTTATGAGACATGAAATTCAACCAGTGACCTACTGTAAGGCGTCCATTGTATGGTCCAGATCAAACTTCGTCAGTCGATAAAGGATGCCACCCTACATAACACTCTCAAATATGAAAGCAATTTGATGTTTTTGGCAGAGTTATCAATTTTTGAAAATTCGTTCAGTGTTAAAGATAGGGATTTTTCCAAGATTTTTCCTTACTTTGACCTCTGACCTTGAAAACTAGATCAGCTCTTGCATATCAGGATATGAATCTTCAGTAAAAAATTCATAACAATATTTGAAAACTTGTGGGGTCCAGGCTGTTCACAAACAAACAGACAAACAAGAGCACCGCGCTCGTAGAGCACAAACCTCCGCCAACACTAGTTTCAAATTCCGCAGATTCTTACCTTGGAAAAAATTTTCAAGGTCAAAGTCCTGTTAAAAGTGACTTTTCATGTGTTAAAATATAATACAAAATATACATCAAAAGGGCTTTTCTTTGTTAAAATCAAATATCCACTAAATCTGCAACACAGATCAGATGCGGGTCAAACAGTCTTCAGTGTGAGTGCCAGTCTGCACCTCACTTTCAAATATGAGAGTGACGGGGGCACGTTTAAGATATAATGTAAAATATACATTAAATGGGGTTATCGATGTTAAATTTAAATGAACACAAAATCTGTTATCTGGATCAGATCCAGATCAAACTTTGTCAGTCGATAAAGGATACCATCCTACATAACGGTGTCAAATATGAAAGAAATTGGAGCTTTGTTGACAGTTAGGGAATTTTTCCAATTTTCCAAGATTTTTCCTGACTTTGCTCTTTGATTTATGATTTTGAAACTTGAATCAGATCTTGCTTATCAGGATATGAATCTTCAGTAAAAAAATGTCATAACGATATAAGAAAAATTGTGAGCTCCAGGCAGTTCACAATCAAACAAACAAACAAACAAACATGGTCGAAAACATTACCTCCTCCAAAGTTGGAGGAGGTAACGTTTGCGTGGGTTTCCTCTGGGTGCTCCGGCTTCCTCCCGCATCCAAAGACATGCAGGTTAGGTGAATTGGAAGCTTTATAACTGTCCAGGTCTCCCTTGTAAAAGAGATAGGACTATCCTGGTTAAATCAAGGTTAAATAAAATAAAAATCATGAGCTTGGTCAGGCTGCAAGAACCATGTTTGTTTTGTCAGCCAATATTTGACAAAATGCACTTTCTAATTTTTTCTCTGAAAAATTGTGACACATTTTATCAGATTCCAACCATCATTTCCATAACTGAGACAAAATTCTGCATCAAACCATATAGGTTGCACTTTGTTCTACTCTAGGCTAACGTCATCTCAGGATCTGACCTCATTGCCACTGCACTATGAAGGGGGAAATCTTTAAGACCTTTGATAAACTCAAACAAGAGTTTAAACTTGAAAACAGATATCTATACCAGTACCTACAGCTACAAAACTTTTACGATAAAGAAGTGAGTCAGCACTTATCAGCGGGGATTAATGACATAATTTTACTTTTGACAGATGCATATAAAAAATTCCCTCAAAGATTGCATCAAAACTGTATAGCTGTCTCCAAAAAGGGTAACAGGAAAATTCTTTATATGTCAAATCAAAATGGGAACGAGAGCTCAATGTCACATTGTCTGCGAGTGACTGGTTTTCGTTTTGCAACATACAACAATCTACAACTAGCTCGAGAAGATTCCGAGAATTCAGAATGGAAAAATCTCATATGCTTTTTTATTACCCCATACATAAAGACCAAACAATTACAACAACAGCAGAAATGCTGGAGTGGATTTGGGCATGAGGACGCCAATCACTTCTGTAAGAGTGTGACGCACATCCAAAATGTCCTTGTAACTATCTGATCTTGACCTAACTGCTTTTAAAAATGGCTGACGCACAAAATGTCCTTGTATTTGGTAAAACTATCTGAGCCTTTTACAGCTGTCTAACTGATAAAACCATCTGATCTTTTTATAGATGTTTAATTGATAAAACCAAAGTATTCATGACTATTTGGTAAAGAATCAGCATGATGGAACACTGATTATTGCATTGACATACACAGACACAGGCACACACTATAAGATTTTTTACATAACAACCTTGAACGCAACGTGAGCAGACACCCGCCTACTTCACTTTTGCAGCCAATAACATAGCCATTGATTCACGACAGGCTAAGGACCGCTCACCCACATGGGGCCAGCCTGGACTCAGGAATAAAAGTTAGAGGACAAAGAAAATTGGGGTTCTTTGTTTCAAGTGTTTGTATGTGACCTGGTCAAGATCCCAGCGCTGAGATGACTCTCTGTATCAGTGTAAGAACTTTTTCAATTCAACATCTAAACTTTGAAGTTCATTTCCTGTCCAATTCTTTTGGAGATCGCTCACCGCAATAAAAGAACCTAACAAGCTCATCTTCGCCAGAAACTCAATGATTCCTGCTCAGAACCTGGACTCTCTATTCTGCTGCTATCTTCTCTGGTGTTCCTACGCCGCTGTTTTTGGCATCTTTGAACCTGAGTGTTCTGCCACTCCGTACTGATTGCTCGTGTGCTCTGCACACCAACTCACCTGTGTCTCTCCTCCTCCTCAGGATCTCCTCCCTCAGCTCCGTGGACAGTCACCTGGGTTTGGATCTCCTCCACAAGTCCTTCTGCACCTTGGCTCTGGTTACCGATCCTGTGTTCTCCACCTGGCTCTTCCACACAGCTCTGGTTCCAGCGTCGGTGAACTGCGGCTCCCTAGTTCCACCACTGTGCAGGCCGTGTCTCCGCTCACCAGGCCTCCTTACCATTATTCATTCTGTTGCACATTCTCCAGTTGTTCTGTACAAATTCTGTCCATTCCTGTCTTCTGTATTTGGGTCGAGCCATCCATTCTGGTTCAGACCATAACACTATGACTTGTGATTAGCGCTGGGTTGAAAAGATCAATTCGCCGAACTTTAATCAATTCTCATTTTAATTCCCACAGATTCATTCACACACACACACACACACACACACACACACACACACACACACACACACACACACACACACACACACACACACACACACACATATATATATATAACACACACACACACATATATATATATATACAGTGAGGAAAATAAATATTTGAACACCTTGCGATTTTGCAAGTTCTCCCACTTACAAACAATAACAACTGGGGCCAAGTACAATAACTGAAGTTATTGTACTTGGCCCCACAAATCTTAGAAACATGGTGTCTAACCAGATCCTTACTCTGGATGGCATTACCCTGACCTCTAGTAATACTGTGAGAAATCTTGGAGTCATTTTTGATCAGGATATGTCATTCAAAGCGCATATTAAACAAATATGTAGGACTGCTTTTTTGCATTTACGCAATATCTCTAAAATTAGAAAGGTCTTCTCTCAGAGTGATGCTGAAAAACTAATTCATGCATTTATTTCCTCTAGGCTGGACTATTGTAATTCATTATTATCAGGTTGTCCTAAAAGTTCCCTGAAAAGCCTTCAGTTAATTCAAAATGCTGCAGCTAGAGTACTAACGGGGACTAGAAGGAGAGAGCATATCTCACCTGTTAATTCTAGAATAGAATTTAAAATTCTTCTTCTTACTTATAAGGTTTTGAATAATCATGTCCCATCTTATCTTAGGGACCTCATAGTACCATATCACCCCAATAGAGCGCTTCGCTCTCAGACTGCAGGCTTACTTGTAGTTCCTAGGGTTTGTAAGAGTAGAATGGGAGGCAGAGCCTTCAGCTTTCAGGCTCCTTTCCTGTGGAACCAGCTCCCAATTCAGATCAGGGAGACAGACACCCTCTCTACTTTTAAGATTAGGCTTAAAACTTTCCTTTTTGCTAAAGCTTATAGTTAGGGCTGGATCAGGTGACCCTGAACCATCCCTTAGTTATGCTGCTATAGACGTAGACTGCTGGGGGGTTCCCATGATGCACTGAGTGTTTCTTTCTCTTTTTGCTCTGTATGCACCACTCTGCATTTAATCATTAGTGATTGATCTCTGCTCCCCTCCACAGCATGTCTTTTTCCTGGTTCTCTCCCTCAGCCCCAACCAGTCCCAGCATAAGACTGCCCCTCCCTGAGCCTGGTTCTGCTGGAGGTTTCTTCCTGTTAAAAGGGAGTTTTTCCTTCCCACTGTCGCCAAATGCTTGCTCACAGGGCAAGGCCATACAATATAAAGCGCCTTGGGGCAACTGTTTGTTGTGATTTGGCGCTATATAAATGAAATTGATTGATTGAATTGACTTAGAAATCATGCAGGGGTCTGACATTTTCATCTTAGGTGCATGTCCACTGTGAGAGACATAATCTAAAAAAAAATATCTGGAAATCACAATGTATGATTTTTTTTTAATAATTTATTTTTATGTTACTGCTGCAAATAAGTATTTGATTACCTACCAACCAGCAAGAATTCTGCTTCACACAGACCTGTTAATTTTTCTTTAAGAAGCCCTCTTATTCTGCACACTTTACCTGTATTAATTGCACCTGTTTGAACTTGTTACCTGTATAAAAGACACCTGTTCACACACTCAATCAATCATACTCCAACCTGTCCACCATAGCAAGACCAAAGAGCTGTCTAAGGACACCAGGGACAAAACTGTAGACCTGCACAAGGCTGGGATGGACTACAAGACAACAGGCAAGCAGCTTGGTAGAAGACAACAACTGTTATGATTATTTATTAGAAAATGGAAGAAACATAAGATGACTGTCAGTCTCTCTCAGTCTGGGATTCCATGCAAGATCTCACTTTGTGGGGTAAGGATGATTCTGAGAAAGCTCAGAACTACACAGGAGGACCTGGTCAATGACCTGAAGAGAGCTGGGACCACAGTCACAAAGATTACATTAGTAACACATGATGCTGCCATGGTTTAAAATCCTGCAGGGCAGCAAGGTCCCCCTGCTCAAGCCAGCACATGTCCAGGCCCGTTTGAAGTTCACCAGTGACCATCTGGATGATCCAGAGGAGGCATGGGAGAAGGTCATGTGGTCAGATGAGACCAGAATAGAGCTTTCTGGAATCAACTCCACTTACCATGTTTAGAGGATGAGAACAACCCCAAGAAAACCATCCCAACCGTGAAGCATGGGGGTGGAAACATCATACTCTGGGGGTGCTCTTCTGCAAAGGGGACAGGACGACTGCACCGTATTGAAGGGAGGATGGATGGGGTCATGTATTGTGAGATTTTGGCAAACAACCTCCTTCCCGTTCAAATACTTATTTGCAGCAGGAACATACAAATAAATTATAAAAAAAATCATACATTGTGATGTCTGGATTTTTTTTTTTTTTATGTCTCTCACAGTTAGCGGACATGCACCTAAGGTGAAAATTTCAGACCCCTCCATGATTTCTAAGTGGGAGAACTTGCAAAATCGCAGGGTGTTCATATGGTTCTGATTTAGAAGCAGGTCCACAATTTATTGATCACCCTCTGTCAAAGCTATTTAAACATGTCAATCATGACGACCAGGACTCTTGTCTGTTGCATGGAAGAAAAGAGAAAGGTCCGCCATTTAATTCACACAGTAGTGTTTTCTTTTTTTTTCTTTCTTTCATTTCTCATAATGCCATGGGTCCGCACACGAAGGTTCTCTGCCTGGTGTGGACTAACTATTCAGTCAGTCTTTTCCACCAGCACTTGCTGCGTGGCTGTGGTAAAAGTTCTGCTGCAGTGTATCGCACAGCCTGCTCTTCAGATGTGAGTGTTTGTTGGGGAGATCGAGACCGTTTGCCCATGGAAAATTTTAAATTTACAACTCTCTGAAACACTATTGCTTGCATTTTGAGGGCCAAATTTTGTGAAGTTTTATCTTTTGGCTTCACTTTAAAGCCAAAAGAAACAATGTTTCGTTTGTGTGTAAATATAACCTCTTTGTCATATATTATGTAAAAGCTAGTGAGAAATAAAAACTTCTACAACTGAAAACGCTATTTTTTGGAAACTAATAACACCTCTGAACTGATTTACAAAGCAATTCCTGTATGTTAGCGTGCGTGATTGATTGATAGAGGGTTTTTATTGAACACGTCGTACAAATTGTAAGACAATAGGATCGTAATAATGAATTAAACAACTGAAATTATAAAGAACACTCATACAGCTGAGGGTATTTTAGCACTGCGTTATATTTTCTGACTAAAATTACCAAGAAAATAGGACTGAGAAATAGTTCTCATTTAGCTTATTAATTGCACCAAATTGCATGTAGTATTTTCCCCAGACCCCCACTAGCTGCGGCAGCCCCAGCGTCATGACAAAAACCTGCAGGATTTTTTTTTTAAGGGTCACTTTCATCACTGCAACTGCTTATAGTGTTTGTGTAACAGTAGCCATCAGGTGGTGCTGTGCAGTGAGTAAAACCCATAGAGCCATATACGAGGTCTATTAGAAAAGTATCCGACCTTATTATTTTTTTCAAAAACCATATGGATTTGAATCACGTGTGATTACATCAGACATGCTTGAACCCTCGTGGGCATGCGAGAGTTTTTTCACGCCTGTTGGTTACGTCATTCGCCTGTGGGCAGTCTTTGAGTGATGAGTGGCCCACCCTCTCGTCGATTTTTTCATTGTTTAGGAATGGCTCAGAGACTGCTGCTTTGTTTGATCAAAATTTTTTCAAAACTGTAAGGCACAACTGAGTGGACACCATTCAATAAATTCAGCTGGTTTTCGGTAAAAATTTTAACAGCTGATGAGAGATTTTGGTCTTGTAGTGTCGCTTTAAGGACGGCCCACGGCGCCTGACGGCGATCTGAAGAAGTCGGCATGAGGAGTTTATTCGGACATTCCATTGTTAACGGACATTTTGTAATGAAAGAACGTGCGGGCAGAGTCGCATGTCGGGCCGGACCCGACCGCGGGGGGTCGCGACAGGAGAAACACCTCCGTTGGAAAACTTAACGGGCAAGTTGGAACATGCCCAAGCTGTTAAACAATTTCTCAGTTACTCACTTGTTGAAAGCCATCAAAAGCCGCCTGAATTTTACAAATGGTTTTCAACACGGAGGTGTTTTTCCTGTCGCGGCGCACACAGATTCGCCGAGTTGTCACGGCGAATTTGCACGCACGTCTTTCATTAAAAAATGTCCTTAAACAGTGGAATGTCCGCATAAAGTCCGCATGCCGGCCTCTTCTGAATTTTCTCTGTTCTCTCACGACGTCCTGGGTGAATTAAGCCTTAAATTAGGATGTTTTCAGGTCGAAACAGGCCGACGACGGCGCCTGGAAGCGCTGTGCGACGTCCCGCTCCGTGGGAAGTCCTTACAGCGACAGAAACACCCCATAATCTCTCATCAGCCACTAAACTTTTCACCGAAAACCAGCTGAATTTCTCGAATAGTGTCCACTCGGATATTCCTCACAGGTCCAGAAAACATTTTGATAAAGCAACGCGCGCCGTCTCGAGCAGCGTGTGAAACAAAGGAATTCAGCCGAGAGGGCGGGACCGCATCTCACTCAAGGCCTGCCCACAGGGAAATGACGTCACCGACATGCGTGAAAAAACCCACGCATGCGCACGAGGGTTCAAGCATGATTGGTGTAATTCAAATCCATATAGTTAAAAAAAAATAAAAGTGTTGGTTTCTTATCTAATAGACCTCGTATGAGTACTAGAGTCTGCAGTCGGAATGGTGCCTACTTAACACAAATGATCATGTAGAGAGATGTGCTATTTTCACATCGGGCAGAATATGGATAAAGTGCCCATATGTGAAATGTTTCATGTGCATTTTCAATATGGATATGCCAGTGAACACACACAGAAAAAAAGCTTGCAAAATACCTGTTAAAATACCGTTCTGACCTGGATATCAAGCCAGTAAAATTAATTTACATTACATTATGTAAAGCCCCAGTCACACAGCACAGAAGGACACTGAAGCCAAAATGAAACAAGAAATCTGGACTTACGTTGACATTGTTTAATCGTTGTCTAGCTTCATTCTTGTTGCTGGCGCTTTGTCGGAAATTTTAAACTGTCAAAAAATATGAATGAATTCCAACAACAACCTCAATTCATCCGTATTTCTTTTTGCTTTCTATCTTGACGGTTTCCCATCGTTTGCATAGTTCCCATGACGTCAGCTTTCCGTTTGACTGTCGTCCAACTTCATCCAACCTCCCAAGTCCGACGTCTTGCACAAACGCTGAAAATATCCGAACGGATCAATAACTAAAGATCCAACAAGCTGAACATAACATCCTTGTATCACTGACGACTCGTCCATGTGTGGGATGAAAAGCAACATTGTCACACAGAAACAGTAGCAGCAAGAACGTTTTATCAACTACTGTAACTGCTTATGCACGTTCCAGCCGTTTGTGACTGGCCTGCGTCTGCACACACGTTGTTGTCAAGACAACCAGACCCCGCACCTGCCAGTGCTGTGGACATGAGCATAGGGCTAGCTGCGCTCTGTCTCATACACGCTGTCAGTCATGTCATCGTGAATGTTTCGTTTTGATTTTGTTTAAAGTGTCAAGGTCGACATTCACTTCGTTTTTCTTTCGTTAGTTTCGGTTTTGTTTCGTTCCTTTATGCGCTCTTGATTCTCAGGCTGTTCGGTGCTGGGAAGAGCGCAGGATTATTCGTCCACCTTTTCTCGACGATTTGTGACTTTGTGACTTTTTTCCTTCGTTCAGCTATCGCAGTGTACAGTGTGACCAGGGCTTAAGAAACGTATTAAACCTACCCTGACACCCACACATTCCAAAATATGTGTTGAAAGTTCAGTGGCGGCGCCAGGAAAGTTTTGTTGGGGGGGCTGGGGTAAAAGTTGGACGGGCTCCACAAAATGTCATTGAAATGAACAATATATAGTAAATTGCTTTATAAATACCAAGGTATATGTTTTAGTCACCCGTGCTCCTCTAAAATGTGGTATCAATGCACACACACACACATCACACAATGATTGCAAGTTCAGTAAACTTGCACATAGGTATACAAACTGAATTCATTGAAATGGTGCTCAAGACAATGCATGGAATCAACCGTACACAAATCGTCTATATCAAAGATTTATTGCCAATTTAACACCGAGGTTTTGGCCGAACAAACGATATACAGCTTCTGTATATTCTGTGTTAGTGCACGGCTGCGGCCGACGTGCTTGATGAATTCCTGCGCAAAAAGTAGTTCCCAGATAATTGTGATATATTCCTGTGAGATAATAAGTATATCTCATCTAAATCAATTCTAAAATTTAACAGTAATAAAATTCTAAAGATAAGTGAAGTTTTAAGAGTGGCAGTAATAAATATTTAGGAAACCTAAATTTTTGGAGTATGGAGCTAAATTTGTCTCAATACTTGCAAATGCACAGAGGGTGATTTACAAATATCCTTTGATTTGTACACGTGCTTTGTGATCCACAAACACAAATTTCTGATTTGTAACTTGTGTGTGGGTTTTTACAAATAAATGTTTATTTGCAAAACTGAAAATTCTGTTTGTGAAGGGTGATTCAGCATTGGTGGATCACAGAACACACACATTCACCACTTTGCTCAGTTACGCAATACTGAGACATTCTCAGTGCAAAACTGCAGTTGAGATCCACAAATATGTCAGTCACTTTTCACATTATTGGCAGAATTATTGGGGGGGGGGGCGCGCCACTGTGAAAGTTTACACGGATCTGATCTGTTCCAGCTTCATTCAATTCCTTTGTGGATGATCATTCAGGAGAAACATTTTATTCCAGGCACTGACAGGTAATATCAAGGTACAGAAGCTGAAGTTGAACCTGTCATAATCCAAACAAGTTAGTGTTGAAAATTTTAATTCATTTCATTTACAGTGAGGAAAATAAGTATTTGAACACCCTGTGATTTTGCAAGTTCTCCCACTTAGAAATCATGGAGGGGTCTGAAATTTTCATCTTAGGTGCATGTCCACTGTGAGACACATAATCTAAAAAAAAAAAAAAAAAAAAAAAAATCCGGAAATCACAATGTATGATTTTTTTAATAATTTATTTGTATGTTACTTCTGCAAATAAGTATTTGATCACCTACCAACCAGCAAGAATTCTGGCTCACACAGACCTGTTAATTTTTCTTTAAGAAGCCCTCTTATTCTGCACTCTTTACATGTATTAATTGCACCTGTTTGAACTTGTTTCCTGAATAAAATACACCTGTTCACACACTCAATCAATCGCACTCCAACCTGTCCACCATAGCCAAGACCAAAGAGCTGTCTAAGGACACCAGGGACAAAACTGTAGACCTGCACAAGGCTGGGATGGACTACAGGACAACAGGCAAGCAGCTTGGTAGAAGACAACAACTGTTATGATTATTTATTAGAAAGTGGAAGAAACACAAGATGACTGTCAATCTCCCCTGGTCTGGGATTCCATGCAAGATCTCATTTTGTGGGGTAAGGATGATTCTGAGAAAGCTCAGAACTACACAGGAGGACCTGGTCAATGACCTGAAGAGAGCTGGGACCACAGTCACAAAGATTACATTAGTAACACGTGATGCTGTCATGGTTTAAAATCCTGCAGGGCAGCAAGGTCCCCTGTTCAAGCCAACACATGTCCAGGCCCGTTTGAAGTTCACCAGTGACCATCTGGATGATCCAGAAGAGGCATGGGAGAAGGTCATGTGGTCAGATGAGACCAGAATAGAGCTTTTTGGAATCAACTCCACTTACCATGTTTAGAGGATGAGAACAACCCCAAGAAAACCATCCTAACCGTGAAGCATGGGGGTGGAAACATCATACTCTGGGGGTGCTCTTCTGCAAAGGGGACAGGACGACTGCACCGTATTGAAGGGAGGATGGATGGGATCATGTATTGCGAGATTTTGGCAAACAATCTCCTTCCCTCAGTAAGAGCAATGAAGATGGGTCATGGCTGGGTCTTCCAGCATGACAATGACCCCAAACACACAGCCAGGGCAACTAAGGAGGGGCTCCGTAAGAAGCATGTCAAGGTCCTGGAGTGGCCTGGCCAGTCTCCAGACCTGAACTCAATAGAAAATCTTTGGAGGGAGCTGAAACTCCAAACCTGAAAGATCTAGAGAAGATCTGTATGGAGGAGTGGACCAAAATCCCTGCTGCAGTGTGTGCAAACCTGGTGAAAAACTACAGGAAACGTTTGACCTCTGTAATTGCAAACAAAGGCTACTGTACCAAATATTAACATTGATTTTCACAGGTGTTCAAATACTTATTTGCAACAGTAACATACGAATAAATAATTAAAAATCATACATTGTGATTTCCGGATTTTTTTTTTTTTTTTTAAGATTATGTCTCTCACAGTGGACATGCACCTAAGATAAAAATTTCAGACCCCTCCATGATTTCTAAGTGGGAGAACTTGCAAAATCGAAGGGTGTTCAAATACTTATTTTCCTCACTGTATATAGCGTCAAATCACAGCAAAGGTGCGTCAAGGTGCTTCATGCAAGTAAGCTATAACCTTACCAACCCCTAGAGCAAGCACACAGGTGACCATGGTAAGGAAACACTCCCTCTGATGATTTGAGGAAGAAACCTCAAGCAGACCAGACTCAAAGGGGTGACCCTCTGCTTGGGCCATGCTACTGACACAATTAACAATATAAATATACAGGAAGTTTTGTGAGTCCATGCTGGTGCACAGGATGGGAGGCCTGCAAAAGAAGGCACCTACTTCCATCTCTGAATGGAGCCACACCTCAGACAGACAAACACAATCAGGCATCAGAAAGACAACAAATACTGTACAATTTTTCAGAATTAAGCAACAAGAAAAACAGAAGAAATACTAAGGTGATTGCCAGTCACTCGCCCTAAGCTTCACTAAAAGACCCAGACTTTAGATAAAGTTAAGGCTGCAACCCAGTCACTTTAATAATAAAATTAATTTAAAAGGGTAGGAAGCATAGTACCCTATCCCAGTATGCTTGCCATATGAAAGGGAAAAGTGTTGTGTGGGCCGCTGAAGAGGAGGTACTGCTGGCCCACCACCACCAGAGGGCGCCCTGCTTGAAGTGCGGGCTCCAAGCACGAGAGGGCGCCAGACCCAGAAGAAGTGACAGCTGTCACTCATCCTCTGCACCAGCTGTCACTCGTTCATCATCACCACCATAAAAGCCGGACTGCAACTCCACCTCCCCGCCGAGAAATCGACTACCATTACCAAGGTAATTTCTCTGTGAACTTAAGACTGTGTATCTGTCTAAACTCTTCTTTGCAGCCGTTTTCCTGTCGGTGAGACTCGTCTGTGGAGGTGGCATTTGAGGTGTTCAGCGACGGCTTCGCAACACCTCCCACCCAGATAAGTGCTCAAACAGGAGCTGCACGAGTGTGTGATTGGAGGTGGAGGTGCTTCCTCCCTCTCTGACTGTGGATTTACTGAGTGTGCGGACTCACACTCACTCATCATATTTCTGCTTTCTGCCAGCAGTACCAGGGTCGACAGCCGAAGACAGAGGCCACCTGGGGACTCGGGACTTGGCGGCTCCGGTGTTCTTCAGACCGTTGGTGGTGGAAGCCGTGTGGGACGCGGCTTCTCTCTCGTCGGGGGTCTTCTATCTTCGAGCCTGCCCACACGTCACCTGGTGTTAAATTGACTGTGCAGATTACAGTATGTTTCGTTGTGTATTATCACAACATTAAATTGTTACCTTTTTGGCTTATTCATTGTCCGTTCATTTGCGCCCCCTGTTGTGGGTCCGTGCTACGACACCTTCCCAACAGAAAAGTGTGTCATAATTCTGGACTTGAAAGTCTCTACACAATCTGACTGTTTTATTGACGCAGGGAGATCATTCCATAACGTAGGTGCACGAGAAGAGAAACCTCTTTGACCCGCAGACATTTTATTCACCCTAAGGACACAAAGTAGTCCTGCACCCTGAGAACACAAAGCCCCGGCCGGTACATAGGGTTTAATTAGGTCAGCTAAGTAGAGAGGTGCCAGTCCATGAATAATTTTATAGGTTAATAGCAGAACCTTAAAATATGATCTCACAAGAACAGTCAACAGATGCCAAAATAGGTCTAATGTTGTCAAACTTTCTGCTTCGTGCTGAAAGTCTGGCAGCAGTATTTTGAACCAATTGGAGACCCCTAATGCTGTACCGCGGTAAACCAGAAAAGTTTATATAAATCCGATATGTTCCAGCTTCCTAATTCTGCAGACATAAGGCACAATATCGTGATACACATGTAATCCAGACTGGACACACAGGCCACATTAATTCATTCCACATGTGAAATCCATTTAAATGTCAGTTCTTCATATTCATATTCATGCATTGCCCAGGCATGACACTCTGCAAGGTACTAAAGGATTGTTAAATGAACGTGAGGTTTGTATCGGAAAATATCAGACCGCAGTGTTTTTTGCATGGACCTCACTAACACTCAGTCCGTACTGTTAACACCTTGGTCTGATAATCCCGTACAGACCGAGCAAGTGAGGTTAATAATTTGTTTAATAAATATATATATATATATATATATATATATATATATATATATATATATATATATATATATATATATATATATCAACACGGAAAGCTGCTGACGGTTTTGGGCTCATAGTCAGACCTCTTCATTTCACCTCCATGAATAACTTGCTAACAGATGGTCCAGTTGTTAACTGGTAAGCTTTCAATCTGTGTGTTTTTCCAATGGAGTATGTTCAAGTCCGACTTGGTTTTTCTAATCGTGTTTTTAGCTTTCTGGTTTGTAACGAAGTGATATGCATTCCTGACCGATTGTCATGGTAACCGGCCAGATATGGGAAAATATCAGACTGGAAATCAGTCAAGTTAGAGTGAGCGTAGCGTCACAACCATATAGTAAACCAGTTTAGCCTGGGTCCCATCAAATAATAAGCCATGAATAATGAGCTACGTATGGGTGTGTCAGCGATTATTCAAAGAATGACCCACGTTTTCATCTATCACATATCCGCTACTAAGGTGCCTTTATGTGCCTCTCTGTACCCCGCATGTGCCACGTAGCAGCCTCTAGTGAGCCACAACCGATCTGTCATTAGAGCCTCGAATGGCTCGCATCAGCCACACTAAGCCACGTAGCGCCGTGATAGCACCATGATAATGCAATGTTGGTGCACGTTTAGGCATGAGTTTGGTCCAAACCTCAAGCCCTCCCACACCTGGGCCCTTTGAAGTGTGGGTTTTCAATTCACAGATTCACAGCAGCATTTAAAGATGTCACATTTTTTAAACGCAGTCCAAAAATAGACACTCCAGTACAGTCCTACAGTTGTGCACTGTGCACCAGGCTGCTGTCCACCTGTAATACACCACACCAGCTAGAACCAAACCAAGGGTTCCTGGACAGCCGCCTCTGTGCTGCTCGCTGGCTCCGCGGCTCGCTGGCTTTATTTTTCCCTGGCTTTAAACACACACACCGTGATCCCACTTTTAACTTTATGTTCGTCCGTTTATTTCTGCAAAATTGCTCTTTTGTGGGCGCGCTGCTGTTCTCCTTTCATGGACGGCTGCCTCTGTGCTCCTTCTCACTGCCTTCCTTTCCATCAGTGGCTTGTTGGCTTTATTTTTTTCCCTGGCTTTAAACACAGTCATTTTCACACCGCAATCTCACTTTTAACTTTGTGTTCATCCGTTTATTTCTGCAAAATCGCTCTTTTGCGTGCGGTGCTGTTATGCATACACAATGAGGTGGCCATTTTAATTATATACACCTGTGGATCACTTTCAAAAAAAAAAAAAAAAAAAGATTTATTCCGCAGCTTACAAGTCACTATGATACAACTTTTAACTTTCAAAATCGCTCTTTTGCGCGCTGTCCTTCTGTGTGGCTGGACAGCTCTGCGTTGCTTTTAGCAGCTTCACTGGAGTTATTTCTTCCACGGCTTTAAACACACAGTCACTTTCACACAGTTATCCAAATGTTAACTTTGTGTTCGTCCAATATTGACTGAAAAATCACTCTTTCGTGAGCTGGCGTTCTGCCTAAATACTGCTTTGGAGCGTGATGAGTCACTGCCTCAGGTTGCACACACAGCGGAGCTCATGTGAGCCATTAACAAGATATTAAATCAACCATAGACATACCTTAACAGCTACGAACTGTTTTGTCAAGCTATAAAAACATTAAAAATAGTTACCTTAAGCTGTTCAAAATACATTCCATATGGAGCAGGAAAGAGGAAAAAAGCGTCCACATCGCGCTGCTGATGTGGAGGAAAATAAAATAAAACCAGCTGAATAATTAGTGAATATCACTGAGTTTATATAAATAATACATAAAGGGGGATGCAATACACAACCACATGGTTAAACAAGCCTGGTTAAAAATAAAAAAATACCACTCACAGGATTTGAACCCACATACTCTGATTACCAGACAGAAATTCTACCACTGCACCACAATGACTATCTTATAACAGGGGCATGAAATGGTGTCATCACAGATGTGTAAGTTGCCCATGCCATGGGCACTAACACACCCCTATAGCATTACAGATGCTGGCTTTTGAACTTTGCACTGGTAACAATCTGGATGGTCTTTTTCCTCATTTGTCCGGAGGACATGACGTCCTTGATTTCCAAGGACATCGTCGGACGTTTACAATGTGGACTCATCAAATGTGGACTCAAACATTATGAAAACATATACGAGAAAAATGTGATGTTGTGTGCAAAGAAGATCTATGCAGTCAGACATTACAAACATGAAGGAGTCAGCTCACTGGAATACTTCTGAAATGATATTTAGGATGGTATCTGTCAATATTAAAAGGAAATTAATAATACTATCTCTGGAAACAGTATCTGAAAAAGATACAAAATTTTTCAGCTGCAACAAAACTTGGCAATTTCACTTGAAAATGGACACATACATAAAACTGGTTAGACAAAAGACATTGGTTAGACACGTGGTTTACAGGAGAGAGTTTTAGGTAAAAACTAGTGCACAACACTGAAACTTTTCAGATAATTTTGAAGAAAAGCTGGCACACACACACACACACACACACCCCCCTGACTGTGGAAAAGGTGTTTGCATCTGTCAGTGAAAAGAAGATTTGTCATCTATCATGCTGTTTGTTATGCTTTCTGGAAAACAAGTAGTCCCACACATTTTTATGTAAATGTTTATTTTTTATGTGAATATACTAGATATATATTAGGAGACTGTTAGCGCAGAGTTGAAGTGTCATGATGTGGAGAACCTCAAACAGGAGACAGGAAGTGAAGACTGAGAGTAAACTATAATGAAGTGCAAATAATACATGAAAGCTTTCATCTTCTGTCAAGAAAAACAGACATTATTGCAAAAAAATATGATGAGCTCAGATTAGTCAAGTACATGATAATCATTCAGGATTTTTATGGAAAATATAATACTTTTTAGATTAGCAATACTCAGAAAGCTGCAAGATGTATGACATGACATAAATACACATATATTAAGTAAATTCCAGTGGAACAGTTTACTGCTCAGATCCAGTTTCTGTGGTGGTCATCTGCTGGATGTGTCAGTCTGCAGGCCAGGGCTTATGGGTGCTGGTGGGGCTCCTGGGCTGGGCCTTTGGACTCTCCTGATAATGAGTGAAAATTACCACATTTTAATAAAAATTATTTTTCCACTTTTAAATATTTTGTTTTACATAATGTTTTTAGAAATAAAGGAAAGACACTGATAAAATAGTGATTTAAATCAGATTTGTTCCATGTGAAATACATGTTTTTTAACACCACTATTTTTAAACTTTGGTTTGGAATTATACTTATTTTGTAGTTGTAGCAGTTCTGTAGTTTTCTCTGGGCCCCTCCCCAATCGGACTGGGAGTGACATTTAGCCGCATGTTCTCCCTGAATTGCTGGCTGTCTGAGTGGTGTCCAAAAAATGAGGTGGGCTTCATAGATAATTGGCAAAGCTTCTGGGGAAAACCTGGTCTTGTTAGGAGAGACGGCATCCATCCCACTTTGGATGGAGCAGCTCTCATTTCTAGAAATCTGGCCAATTTTCTTAAATCCTCCAAACCGTGCCTATCCAGGGTTGGGACCAGGAAGCAGAGTTGTAGTCTTACACACCTCTCTGCAGCTTCTCTCCCCCTGCCATCCCCTCATTACCCCATCCCCGTAGAGACGGTGCCTGCTCCCAGACCACCAATAACCAGTAAAAATCTATTTAAGCATAAAAATAAAAAAAATAAAAAAATAATATAGCACCTTCAACTGCACCACAGACTAAAACAGTTAAATGTGGTCTATTAAACATTAGGTCTCTCTCTTCTAAGTCCCTGTTAGTAAATGATATAATAATTGATCAACATATTGATTTATTCTGCCTTACAGAAACCTGGTTACAGCAGGATGAATATGTTAGTTTAAATGAGTCAACACCCCCGAGTCACACTAACTGCCAGAACGCTCGTAGCACGGGCCAAGGCGGAGGATTAGCAGCAATCTTCCATTCCAGCTTATTAATTAATCAAAAACCCAGACAGACCTTTAATTCATTTGAAAGCTTGACTCTTAGTCTTGTCCATCCAAATTGGAAGTCCCAAAAACCAGTTTTATTTGTTATTATCTATCGTCCACCTGGTCGTTACTGTGAGTTTCTCTGTGAATTTTCTGACCTTTTGTCTGACTTAGTGCTTAGCTCAGATAAGATAATTATAGTGGGCGATTTTAACATCCACACAGATGCTGAGAATGACAGCCTCAACACTGCATTTAATCTATTATTAGACTCAACTGGCTTTGCTCAAAATGTAAATGAGTCCACCCACCACTTTAATCATACTTTAGATCTTGTTCTGACTTATGGTATGGAAATTGAAGACTTAACAGTATTCCCTGAAAACTCCCTTCTGTCTGATCATTTCTTAATAACATTTACATTTACTCTGATGGGCTACCCAGCAGTGGGGAATAAGTTTCATTACACTAGACGTCTTTCAGAAAGCGCTGTAACTAGGTTTAAGGATATGATTCCTTCTTTATGTTCTCTAATGCCATATACCAACACAGTGCAGAGTAGCTACTAAACTCTGTAAGTGAGATAGAGTATCTCGTCAATAGTTTTACATCCTCATTGAAGACAACTTTGGATGCTGTAGCTCCTCTGAAAAAGAGAGCTTTAAATCAGAAGTGCCTGACTCCGTGGTATAACTCACAAACTCGCAGCTTAAAGCAGATAACCCATAAGCTGGAGAGGAAATGGCGTCTCACTAATTTAGAAGATCTTCACTTAGCCTGGAAAAAGAGTCTGTTGCTCTATAAAAAAGCCCTTCGTAAAGCTAGGATATCTTACTACTCATCACTAATTGAAAAAAATAAGAACAACCCCAGGTTTCTTTCCAGCACTGTAGCCAGGCTGACAAAGAGTCAGAGCTCTATTGAGCTGAGTATTCCTTTAACTTTAACTAGTAATGACTTCATGACTTTCTTTGCTAATAAAATTTTAACTATTAGAGAAAAAATTACTCATAACCATCCCAAAGACGTATCGTTATCTTTGGCTGCTTTCAGTGATGCCGGTATTTGGTTAGATTCTTTCTCTCCGATTGTTCTGTCTGAGTTATTTTCATTAGTTACTTCCTCCAAACCATCAACATGTCTATTAGACCCCATTCCTACCAGGCTGCTCAAGGAAGCCCTACCATTAATTAATGCTTCGATCTTAAATATGATCACTCTATCTTTATTAGTTGGCTATGTACCACAGGCTTTTAAGGTGGCAGTAATTAAACCATTACTTAAAAAGCCATCACTTGACCCAGCTATCTTAGCTAATTATAGGCCAATCTCCAACCTTCCTTTTCTCTCAAAAATTCTTGAAAGGGTAGTTGTAAAACAGCTAACTGATCATCTGCAGAGGAATGGTCTATTTGAAG